>NW_007747718.1:2854-3624 GCF_000696425.1 Galeopterus variegatus
ATCTAAAAATTAGTAGATGAAAATAAATAATAAAGATCTGAGCAGAACTGAATGAAACAGACAGAGAGACCAAAAAAAGAGTACAAAAGAAAAACAAAATGGTTTTTTTAAATGAAAAAAAAAACGGACAAACATTATTTAGACTAAGAGATAACGAGAAAAGACCCAAATAACAAAAATCAGAAACGAAAAAGGAAATCCTACAGCTGATAATTCAGAAATACAAAGAATCATTAGAGACTAAAATGGACAACTATACACCAACAAATTTGAAAATCTGGAGAAAAAGGTAAATTTTCAGACACATACAACCTAAAAAAACTGAACCAAGAAGAAATTGAAAACCTGAACAGACCAATAACCAACAACAAGGTTAAATCGGTAATCAGCAGTCTGCAAACAAGTAAAAGCCCAGGATCAGAAGGGTTTCCTGATGAATTTTACAAAACTTTGAAAGAAGAATACTAATTCTTCTCAAATGATTCCAAAAAATCAAACCAGAGGGTAGTCCTCCAAACTCATTCTAGAAGGCCAGAATCACCTTGATACCAAAATCAGACAAAGATACATCCAAAAAACAAACAAACAAAAAACTACAGGCCAATAACCCTGATGGACATAGATGCAAAAATTCCCAACATAATACTAACAGAGTGAGTTCAACAGCACACCAAAAAGATTATACACCGTGATCAAGTGTTATTTATCCCATACATACAAAGATTGTTTAACATACATAAATCAGTAAATGTGATATGCCACATCAACAA
>NW_007747718.1:4254-4902 GCF_000696425.1 Galeopterus variegatus
TACAGATGACATGATCTTATATATAGAAAACTATAAAAACTCCACCAAAATACTGTTAAAAATGATAAACAAATTCAGTGACCTTGCATGATACAAAATCAACATACAAAAATCAGTAGCATTTTTATATACTAACAACAAACTAGTATAAAAAATTTAAAAAGCAATCCCATTTACAATAGCTACCAAAAAATAAAATACCTAGAAATAAATTCAATCAAAAAGGTGAAAGATCTCTACACTGCAAACTACAAAACTATAAAACACTGATGAAAAAAATTAGAGGACACAAAAAAATGGAAAGATATCCCATATCCATGTCTTGGAACAATTAATATCAAAATGTCCATAGCCCTCCAAGGGATCTACAATGTACCCTATCAAAATTCCAATGGCATTCTTCACAGAAATAGAAAAGACAATCCTAAAATTCATATGAAACCACAAAAGACCCTGAATAGCTACAGCAATCCTGAGCAAAAAGAACAAAGCTGGAGGCATTACAATACCTGACTTCAAAATATACTACAAAGCTACAGAAATCAGAAAATCATGGTACTTAAATAAATACAAACCTATGAAATAATGGGATGGAACAGAGAACCTAGAAATGAATTCACAAATTTACAGCCAACTACTTTTTGACAA
>NW_007747718.1:6737-7187 GCF_000696425.1 Galeopterus variegatus
TGAAATCAAAGTTTGACCATATGGTTATAAAGAGTCTCTGCTCCTATATCTGCTTATTATTGGGGGCAAAACATGTATTCTTCAATCAGTTAATGAGTTTTACATATACGAGTACTCTTAATGGAACGACTTGGAAAACAGCGGAATCCCTTTATACTACAGATTTTGAGAAAGAGAATTTAGATTTCTAAGTAGCCACAATTTCCAATACTATTTTAGACTGAATACAAAACCAAGGAAAGAAATAGGAAAAATCTCTCTCCTAAACACTAAAGACTATATGATACCAAAGTAAAGAGTATCTTAAAAAAAGAAAAGAAAACAAGAAAACTATACACTGTGTGTCATACAGTTGTGGAACCAAAAGTCACCAGGGAGATCCCATGATTGTTGGAATAATTAATTGGATCCATTGAAGATTTATTTAGACAAGAGTACTATAAAAGTCAT
>NW_007747718.1:9100-9946 GCF_000696425.1 Galeopterus variegatus
AAGCATGTTACCAACTACCCAACTGAAGCTCCATGACTGAGTTACCAGCCAATCCTACCCCTGCCCTACCCTACGTGTATGTGGCAAAGACATCAGTGAATTGGGAAAAGAGGTGGAGATGAGGAGATTCCTTCCTTAGGCCATAGGTCTGTGTAGCTGGGCGACCTCCAGTCCCCCAGTACAGGAGTACTAAGCCACTCTCTGTAAACTGGGGTGGAAGGAGATGATACCACATTCCTACCTGCTGT
This sequence comes from Galeopterus variegatus, assembly GCF_000696425.1. Lineage (NCBI taxonomy): Eukaryota > Metazoa > Chordata > Mammalia > Dermoptera > Cynocephalidae > Galeopterus > Galeopterus variegatus. Next base: position 9,349 of record NW_007747718.1, read on the forward strand.
AGATTTTCTTCCCCATAGTTCAAATTATCTTAATGTCTTTTAAAATACACCTTGACCCTGTCACTTCCTCCAACTAAACAAATGAACAAAAAAGCAGCAACCTGTTCAGGACTCCCCTGTACCCCCTATTGTAATATCCCTTTGAGATAACTCTCAACATCCTGTGTCCTCCTTTCCTGTAATTTATCTTTATCAAACTGGTTATAAACACCAATACTCTGATCTCTTTTCTAAAATGCTTATTCTTATCCAACCCAGTGCTGTGGCTTTCAAACTTGGCCTTCCCCTGCTAATTCCATGCTTATCCTCTTCCATCGGGTTCACTAGACCCACTCCCTCTTCTATTCTTAAAAATATCTCCTGCAGGATGATAAAGAAGGAAGAGTACTGGGCTTAGAATTAAGAAACCTGTGTTCAAATCTCATTTCTACCAAGTACTACAGCCAGATAAATCACTTTAATATCTTCGAGTTTTAGATTCTCCATCTGAACATCCCCTGGGCCAGGATGTAAAACACAGGTAGAAGTCCTACAGGGTATTTTGATTAATCTCTAAAATTCCTTAAAATTCTGAAAGCCTGGGCGCATTTGATTCTGT
>NW_007747718.1:11739-12238 GCF_000696425.1 Galeopterus variegatus
AGCGCCGCCGCGCTTCCCAAGCGGCGCACTATCCAGTGCGCCACTGGGCCGGCCCTGTTTTAATTTTCAATAAGAAATCATTATGCTTATTTTATCTAACAATTTTACTGAAAGGTTAATCAGATAAGGACAGATTATAATGACCTAGTATTGCCATAGTAATAATTTTACTGAAAGGTTAATCAGATAAGGACAGATTATAATGACCTAGTATTGCCATATTAAATTATGCAAAAATACCTGTTAAATATTCACCACAAGTCAAAAAAGGAACCAGCATTGCAAATTAATATGGATGATGCAGTTGAAACCAGTACCATGTTATGGTATGTTGTTATTTGTTATTAAACTTTAAGACAAGAGTAAAAATTGAGAGTATAAATGTTATGCTGAAAAGATCTCACATAGCAGGCATGAGACGTCCATCCTTAAAAAAGCTACTCTTAGTCTATGTGAGTCTTTATAGGTGAGGTGGGTCTCTTGAAGGCAGCATATAGTT
>NW_007747718.1:14980-15502 GCF_000696425.1 Galeopterus variegatus
CCATCTTCAAGGTCAGAAGTTCTCTCTTCTGCTTCTGCAAGCCGGCTGGTTAAACTCTCTGTTGTGTTTTTTATTTCTTTTTTCTTTTTTTTTTTTTTTTCCCTTTTTGTCTTTTTTTGTGACCGGTAACGGATCGCAACCTTCAGTGTCACACCCGTACCGGACCGGGACCGGCAATGGGATCGCAACCCTCGGTGTTGCGCCTGCACCTCGCTCAGCCAGTGAGCGACCGGTCTGTATGTGGGATCCGAACCCTCGGCGGGAGCGCCGTCACGCTCCCAAGCAGCACACTCTCCAGTGTGCCACCAGGCCGGCCCAGTGTTTTTTATTTCATTGAATGAATTCTTCAGCTCAGCTAGCTCTGCTACATTCTTTTTCAGGGCATTGATTTCCTTGTATATTTCTTCTTTCAGGTCCTGTATACTTTTCCTCATTTCATCATGTTGTCGGGCTGAGTTTTCTTGTATCTCATTTGTTTTCCTTAGATTATCACTCTAAATTCCTTGTCAGACATTTCAAGGG
>NW_007747719.1:0-979 GCF_000696425.1 Galeopterus variegatus
GAGGCTACAGTTCATATTAATGATACCAAGTAATTCTTTAAGTTTCATAACACATAGCTACATGGAAAATGCCACTCACTATCATGGAAAAAAGACACTTCTTTGTTATTGTTGTTTCAATATTTCAATGAGAGAAGTCAACGGAATGGTTTCGATGGCTGATACTGACATTTCTGTCCTTCCCATAGGCTGTGATGCTGACCTTCCATCACTGATTTCCCCATCTACGTTCAAAGGTGGACTTGTAATAGTAATTGCCAAAGTAATTCCTCTATTATTGCTCTGCTCTTTGGGTGCCCTTTTCTTCAGCTAAAGGTTATTGTACCCACTAATCAGAAATAAGGAAAATGCCCTCAAAAGGTCATTTTTGAAGGCTTCTGTTAAAGAGCCTTCTTTTGCAAGCCAGTCTGGAACTTTTGCTAGTTTCCCCCGACCCTGCCCCGGCAAAAAAAAAAGAATCTCATGGAAATTGTTCCCATTTGCATGAAGTTTCCAATATTAATTGAAAGATTTGGGGAGGGAAAAAGTCAAGCTGGGAGTCAGGAGACCTGGTGCTATGGTCTGAAGGTGTCCCCCCAAATTCATACATTGGAAACTTAATCCCCAATGCCACAGCACTGGGAGGTGTGGGACCTTCTGGCAGGTGCTTAAGTCATGAGGGCTCTGCCTTCATGAATAGATGAATACCATTATAAAAAGCCTTGATGGAGGGAATTTGATTCCTTTTTGCCCTTCCACCTTCTTTCCTGTGAGGACACAGCCTTCCTCCCCTCCAGGGGATGCAGCTTTCAAGGTAGGATCTTGGAAGCAGAGAGCAGCCCTCTTGGAAGCAGAGAGCACCACCCATGTAGGTGGCTTGATCTTTGACTTTCCAGCCTCCAGAATTGTGAGATAAATATCTGCTCTTTATAAATGACCCAGTCTGTGGTATTTTGTTATAGCAGCACAAATGGACTAAGACACCAGGGTTCTTTTTTTT
>NW_007747719.1:6203-6587 GCF_000696425.1 Galeopterus variegatus
GCTTTATAAACATACCAATGCTTTAACCTTACCCCTAGGGATTCTGATTTAATTGTCCTTAAAAGAGGCCTGGGCAATTAGTGTTTTTGAAAAGCTTCCCCAAGATGTTTCTAATATATATCCAGGGCTGAGAACCACTGATCTAATCCAACCTCCTTATTGTACAAGTACAGAATCTAAGGCCCAGAGAGGTACACTGACATATTCATGAATATATAGCCAAACCCTCCAACAGAGCTACAACTCTGTGGTAGATCCAGTCATTGGTCTCCATTCCTCATTTCTCTGTAGTTGTATTGCACATCCACACACTTGCTGTGACTTCAAAGTGAGTCCAGTGTATATCCCCAACCTTTGATTTGGACTTGACCATGTGACTGGTTT
>NW_007747719.1:10682-12237 GCF_000696425.1 Galeopterus variegatus
CCACCACAGATACACAAGAAAAAACAAAACTCACTGGTAGAACAAAAATGCAAATGAGAGAGAGAGAAACTAAAACTTACCACAACAAAAAAACCGTAATGACAATGTAATAATGCCCCTACTTTATTTCTGCTTTTAGTAATTTCATCTTCTCTTTTTTTCTTAGTCTAGATAAAGTTTGCAAATTATGCTGACCTTTTTAAAGAATCAACTTTTCTAAAAATATTTTTCTCTATTGTTTTTTAATTCCTTATTTCATATATTTAGGTTGTAATATTTTTGCTATTTCTGACTTAAAAAAAAAAATAAGACCAGAGCAGAACTAAATGAAATAGAGACCTCAAAAAATGATACAAAAGATCAATGAAACAAAAAGTTGTTTTTTGAGAAAATAAACAAAATAGACAAACCATTAGCTAGGCTAACTAAAAATGAAGAGATAAGACCCAAATAACAAAAATCAGAAATGAAAAAGGAGACATTACAACCACAGAAATAAAATAATCATTAGAAACTACTATAAACAACTATACACCAACAAATTTGAAAATCTGGAGGAAATGGATACATTTTTGGACACATGTAAACTACCAAGACTTAATCAAGAAGAAATATAAAAGCTGAATAGATCAATAACAAGCAACAAGATTGAAGCAGTAATCAGCAGTCTCCCAACAAAGAGAAGCCCAAGACCAGATGGCTTTACTGCCGAATTCTACTAAACCTTTAAAGAGTAGTTAATACCAATTCTCTTCAAACTATTCCAAAAAATTGAAACAGAGACCATTATCCCAAACTCATTCTATGAGATAAACACAACCTTGATTCCAAAACTGAACAAAGATACAGCAACAACAACAAAACTACAGGGCCTGATATCAAAACCAGACAAAGTTATAACAAAAAAAGAAAACCATAGGCCAATATCATGATGAACATAGATGTAAAAATCCTCAATAAAATATTAGCAAAGAGAATACAGCAACACATCAAAAAAATTGTATACCACAATCAAGTAGGATTCATCCCAGGGATGCAAGGATGTTTCAACATATGCAAATCAATAAATGTGACACATCACATCAACAAAATCAAAGACAAAACCCATATGATTATCTCAATAGATGCAGAAAAAGCATTTGATGAGATTCAATATTGCTTCATGATAAAGACTCTCAGAAAATTAGGTATAAAAGAAAAATATCTCAACACAATAAAAGCCGTATATGACAAACCCACTGTCAAAATCATCCTGAATGGGAAAAGCTAAAAGCTTTTATCTTAAGAACAAGAACAAGACAAGGATGCCCACTCTCATCACTCCTATTTAACATAGTATTAGAAGTACTAGTCAGAGCAATCAGGCAAGAGAAAGAAATAAAGGGCATCCACATTGGGAAAGATTAAGTCAAACTGTCCCTGTTTGCAGATAACATGATCCCATTTACAGAAAAACCTAAAGACTCTACCAAAAAACTCTAAGTTGATAAACCATTTCAGTGAAGTTGCAGGATACAAAATCAACACACAAAAATTAGTAGCATCAGTATACTCC
>NW_007747720.1:0-300 GCF_000696425.1 Galeopterus variegatus
AGGACAGAAGGGAGGAAAAGTAAACAAAGGGACCTGATCTGGGACATGAAATTATAGTCCCAGATAGACATCGACCCCCTTGTGATTTTGTAGGTAGGCAGAACCCAACAGGGTTTAATAAAACCAGTGAACATCCAGCTTCTTTTCCCACTTCCAGGTAAGTGGGATGTACATGCTGATGTCTTTGGGGAATAGGATAATATTCTGACAATATTAGCCCACAAAGTCTTGCTATGGGTTAGGGAACGAATTTGAGACTGGTGGTTGTGACCTGCTGCTGCCTTCTATGCTCCGGCTCTT
>NW_007747720.1:6041-7847 GCF_000696425.1 Galeopterus variegatus
CATACACATGCACATGTGCACAGATGCCTATGTGCACACATGCACGTGTGCACACACACACCTATGTGGATACACGTGCACACACGTACATGTGGACACATACACACATGGACACAAGTGCACACATGCATGCACACGTACATACGCAACATGCTCACACATGCACCTGTACACACACACACAAGCACACTTATGCACATGTGCACACACATGCAATGCACACACACAACTTGTACACACATGCACCTGTGCGCACAACCAATACACACGCACACATGTGCACACATGCACACACACAGAGACGGTGTTTTGGTAGAAGCAAAACTCTGGACAGTTTCTTCACTTTTTTTTCCATCTATTGATTATTTGGGACATGTATTTCCTTTACTTTTAGCTGGATGTTACATGCCCCCAAATGCCTGAATACAAAGCAGCTGACCACAGTTCCAAATGTGATAAAATTTTGAGGAAACCAAATCTCTACATGCAATAACCCCCAGAAAGTGAAGCCAAATGACAGAATGGACATTAATACGACAGAACGTTCTTAGTACCTGAGGTTTTGCTGCAAGAATCTGAAACATGAGACTGTTTTCTTATAGCAAACCGTGCTGTGAATGCCGTCCTTCATGACCTGTTCGTCACCTGCTGGGCATACGTGCTGGGGGACTAACACATTCTGAAACAGCCACATAATGTAATTTTCTTTCTTTCCTATCACAGGTGAGATATTTTATTACATCTCATTTATTTTAAATTGCTGACATTTCAGTTTTTCCACTAAACCTTAACCAAGGTACAATTTTAAATAAATAACAAGCAATGTTCGTAATTTCATTTTTCATTGTAAGGAAAAATTTAAATATTTATTATCTGTCTTCTGCACAACCACATTCTAGCAACAGAAAGGAACCACAACCAATTTAACAAAAGACACCCAGGCAAATTTACCAAGCTCCTGGACAGCCATTTCTGTAGCAATAACCCAGGAGTCTATTTGTAGCATATACATAAGATTACAAAAGTGATTCACAAGTCATCTTAAATCATTTAAAATCCTGATCTGCTGTTCAAAGTCCCACTTTTTAAACCCATTTCTGAAATTTATCTATATTTATCCTTTCCACTATATCAGCTTATCTCAACAGATAACATCTATCCACAACGAAATGAAATGTGAAATAACAAATTCTCACAGTACTGCTGTTTCTTGAGTTGGCAATGTTTAAGTGTATTTGAAATTATTACAATACACATTCAGGTAGAAAAAAAAAATAAAACGACATGAATGTTTACAATACATGGTATCTGCAAACTGCGCAAGGCATGTGTAAATTAATTTTTAAAAATTCTGTTAGAGAATGAAAAAGCTTTCCACTTCTAGATACCGAATGAAGGGTTATTGATGAAGGGAGAATACTTTCTACAGGAAAAACCAAGCCTCACTCAAGCGCATAAAATATGGTCTTAGCCAAATATCAGGGGCTGACCTTTTAAAATCTACTTTGTAGTTCTGATGGATAAAATGTTTATAAGTTACATTCAGTAAAACTTTTACAAATTACATTCAGTAAAATTTCCTCAAAGAGAGAAACATCATTGCATAACTTAGGTGAGAATTGAACGTATTTATGCATTATAAGCCTAGAGCTGAGTTTAGGTAGTTTCAATAGGACATCTATTGAAACATCTATTGAAACATCTATTCCAGTGTTGGCTTTTTTTTCTTTTTTCCCAAATGGACACCTTTACTTACTAATATCACATTATTCTTGCCAAGACACTAATAAGTCTTTCTTGGCTTTC
>NW_007747720.1:11999-12237 GCF_000696425.1 Galeopterus variegatus
ATATTATTATCACTCCCATTTTATAGATAAAGAAACTGAGACCAGATGGTTCAGTGGTTTGCCCAAGGTCACACAGCAAATAAGTGACAGAGCAGAGATGTGAACCCAGATGGCCTCCACACTATTAAGCACAACACAAGTGCTTCTTAAGACATTCATAAGAGAAAGCAGGTTGCTTAATTTTCCCAGGATTGCAAACCTATCAGGTGGTACAACTAGAACTTGGACCTTGGTCCTA
>NW_007747721.1:0-294 GCF_000696425.1 Galeopterus variegatus
GGTAGAGAAACATTCTTTGTTGAGTCCTTGTCAGGACAATGGAGTTAGTTTGGTCAGGCCCCCTTGCCTCATATCCGGCTGCATTTGATTCAGCACATCCGTTGTAAACAAGTAGCGGTGTACCTGTGCATGGGGCACCTGTGTACCCCTTGGCTTGTTGCTGCTATTGTGTACTTTTGGTATAAGAGGCAGCGGCTCTGAACCACTGGCAGACAGAGCTCGTGTTGGAAGAGAGCATGTCTATCCTGTTATCCACAGCCAGAATCTGTTTTCTGACTTATGCGACCTGCGTGG
>NW_007747721.1:5930-6286 GCF_000696425.1 Galeopterus variegatus
CACATGTAGTAACAAGAGGGAAGACAATGGGGACAGGTGCAGATTAAGTAGAGAGTGGTAGGTGCTATTTTTTTCATAGCTCCTATTTACTCAGAAAAATAAGAATCGAAGTCATGAGCTAAGATTGAGGATGTTTTAAATGTTTGTAGAAAGAGGGAAGGTGTAATTGCTCCTCGGAAAGGAGAGAATTTGTGGACTAGCAATATAGCAGAATAGCAGGGCAGAACAATGAGTCTGTAACTTTAAAGTGAGACCAGTTGGCATGAATGTGTGTTTCCTTCTGGGTTCACTCAGCTGTGTGGCTGCTGCCATTGATTAGGTTAATGGTTGCATTTAACCAAGTTTGGGGTTTTGAC
>NW_007747721.1:11896-12237 GCF_000696425.1 Galeopterus variegatus
TTGGAGGCAACATGCAGTTTGGTACTTGAATACAGCAAAAAAAAGCTACTTTTACAAGAGAATTTTGGCCTTTTTGCCAGGTGTATTTAGACAGCCTCTGTGCAGAGAGAGTGGGCTTAAGTGCCCAGCTGTGTCTTTTCCAGGTTCTCAACTTCTATAAAAGGGTGTCAGCCAAAGCTTACCTTAGCTTGCGGTTAAGAGATAAGGCTCCATACTTAACAGCTCTCCAGACACTTGTCAGGAAGTGCACGGCCTTAAACTCACTGCTCTTAAAGCTCATCCAAAGCTGGGTTGGTGGAAACAATGTTTATTGCTCACTCTCTAGAGGAGATGCATTCAAT
>NW_007747722.1:0-230 GCF_000696425.1 Galeopterus variegatus
AATTCAGAGCTATTCTCCCTTGTTCTAGAATCTCAGAGTTAATGATATATCTGTAGGAAGGAAAAAAGTAATTCAGGCAAACTCATCCTCATCACAGTAGGCTTCAAGCACAGGCAGAATATATGGAGATTCAAGTATACAATGGGAGATAGTAGTAAAACAAGCTACAGTCCTGTCCTACACCATCCCTCAATCTTGTCAAGTGTCTGCTTTCTAGAAATAAAAAGACA
>NW_007747722.1:2382-3025 GCF_000696425.1 Galeopterus variegatus
TCAATCGCAGACAGCATAGCAAGGAGAGAGATACTCTCTGTGTAGGGAAAGGAGAAGAATGCGAGCATCAGACTTCAGCACAGACCCCAGCACCAGGCCTGTCCCAGTGAATCCCAGCATCAGGCCAGCCCCTGCAGCCCAAGGCTCCAGGCTGGCCCCCACAGACCCAGGCTCCAGATCCACACCAGTTACCAGAATGAAGGATAGTAAATATCAGAGCGGGAAATAAATGAAATAGAATCTAGATAAATGATAGAAAAGATGAATAAAACAGAGTTGATTTTTGAAAAGATAAACAAAATTGACAAAATTTTAGCTAGACTTACCAAGAAAAAAGAAAAGACTCCAATAAAATTACNAAAGATTTTTTTGTGTGATAATGGAAACAATTTACACATAATTTTGAATATCAGAGAGAAATATATTTTATTTCTTAAACAATAGGAAACAGTAAAGAAAAGAAATATATTAAATATGTTGACTTAAATAGACTGACAGAAATTGGATACAGAATCATCTGATGTATTAGGGAGTAAGTGAGAGCTGAGACATACAATGCCATTGTGAAATCTGGGTAAAAGACACGCAGAGGCAGGGTTAGGTAAAACCCATGGGAATGGAAGAGACAACAGGAGAAAAAAAA
>NW_007747722.1:5094-5683 GCF_000696425.1 Galeopterus variegatus
GCAGACACCACCATTAACGAGCTTGTCATGCTTGCCAGCATTGGCGTTGTGGCTGCAGGCTGCCTGGTCCTCATCGTCACATCCTATGTCTTCATTGTGGCAGCTGTGCTGCGGATCCGCACAGCCCAGGGCCGGCAGCGTGCCTTCTCCACCTGCACTGCCCACCTCGTGGTGGTGCTGCTGTACTACATGCCACCTGTCTGTATCTACCTACAGCCTCGCTCCAGTGGGCCAGGAGCTGGGGCCCCTGCTGTCTTCTACACAATAGTCACTCCCATGCTCAACCCTTTCATTTACACTCTGCGGAACAAAGAGGTGAAGAGGGCTCTGATGAGGCTTTTGTGCCAAGGCTCCCAAGAAGCTCCAGCAGGCAGCCCACCCGCATAACCTGTGGTGCCACTCTTTTAATTTACCAGGAATGCAAGTATTCACATCCCAGAATGAGCAGAGAAAATCATGCAAGTGGAAGTTAGAATAACTTGAGTTTCAGCTCAGCCACCAGCAGTTCCCATCCTTTGGCCAAGTGACCTGCCTCAATGTCACCATCACAAACTCTTCATCTATAAAATGAAAGGACTGGGTTAGGTGA
>NW_007747722.1:6981-9863 GCF_000696425.1 Galeopterus variegatus
AAAAAATTGTTAAATTTGGGTGATAACATTGGAGATGGGAAGGTTTTCTGTATAATTACATAAGAGGTCATTTAAAGGTGAAAAATTGGAAGACAAATAGAATGGGAAGAGTAACTATAATCATTTTTGATGTACATATATGCAAGGCACTGTGCTAGTTGCTTTATCTATATTAATCCTCCTGAGAACTATATTTCAAGGCAATACATTTATTTGTATTTACATTATACAGCTGAGGGAACCAAGACTAAAAAATGTAAAGTAACTTTTACAAGGCCATCCTAATAACAGTTGAAGCCAGGGTTTCAACTCAAATCTGTATGGCTTCAAAGACCACACATTTCAATTACACAATGGTACCTCAGAGATTATCAATTCCCATTCCTATTGTTTTCCAAGTGTATTAGAGGTCTCAATGTCATTTTAGATATTTAACCAAGGGAGGTCCTCTTTGAAGTAATGGTGCCCTGATCTTTGAATAGTGCTTAGTCCTCTGTAAATACAGGGCCTGAACCTGGCATTTCTGGAAAGGAAAAATACATAGAAAAAAGTGAAATAAATGCAGTGAAGATGCAACATTCATCCAGAATTCAGAGCTATTCTCCCTTGTTCTAGAATCTCAGAGTTAATGATATATCTGTAGGAAGGCAAAAAGTAATTCAGGCAACTCATCCTCATCACAGTAGGCTTCAAGCACAGGCAGAATATATGGAGATTCAAGTATGCAATGGGAGATAGTAGTAAAACAAGCTACGGTCCTGTCCTACACCATCCCTCAATCTTGTCAAGTGTCTGCTTTCTAGAAATAAAAAGACAAATTGTGGAAGAAGGTTGTGTCTATGCGGATCCAGTCTTATATTATACTCTTTTGCCTGACTTTGGCCTTAACACTTTTAAATCTGTCTGTCCAGTAAGCATCCTTCACTCTCTTGAATTCTGCTCCTCTGTCTTCATATCCATCTCTTTTGCAGCATGGATTCTCCACCACATTGGCTTACGATAGGCCTTTAACATGGCACAAGTTGATATCCTGCCTCACATTGTTACTAAATATTTCATGTGCATAAGTAGATTGTAAAAAATTTAAGAACAAAGACCTTATATACCTTTTAAGTGTTCCAAACACAGAAACTCATTAAAATATTAACACAGCATAATATTTGGTTGATATAGTACTCAGGATCTAGAAATAAAACAAGACATATGCACATTCTTCACAATAAAGTTACCAAGTAGGAATATTTGTTTTGCATCCTGTAGGGGAAAGGTAAATAGTTAATTCCAATTGTTTCTCCTTTCAGACATTTCTATCCTTGGCTTTGATTTCAAGATTTAGGAGATTTGATGTATTTATATGATTACAGATTTACTTGCAATTTAAAGGAAAATGGACCATAGAATTAATTCCTATTAAAAAAATATAAAAAACTTGACAAAACGTGTACAGCTTTGAAATCTTATAATTTTCCCAGTCTCTCTACAATGCAAACAGTACACAAACTGATATTTTCCTCATGATGAATATATGTCAAATGCATGGGAAACAAAACTGTTATTTGGACAGGATAATTTTCAGAGAAGGGCATGCTACAAGAGTGACTAAACATTTTTACTATTGGCCATCTTACGGCATGGAAGAACACGCTTGAAGGTGAAATGTACAGAGGAAATTATAATGCAATTATGATGCAAAATTATGATGTAATCAAGGGGACTAAATATCCTCATAGCATAAAAGACTGCCACATTAACAATTGCATTTAAATAATGAATCTACAAGTGATTTATGATTTCAGGCTATTATTTAAATTATGCTAAGATCTCTAAAATGTATAACTGTGTCTTCCCTCATTGGCAGTGCAAGAATTTAATAAATAGCATTTCTTTACAAATACTCTGTTGCTTAACATTATTATTGGCAAGTTTACATCCACCCCCAATTTAATTATTACTAATAGTTCTGCCATATAAATTAGAATAAATGTCTGAAAACACAAAAATCAGGGAATTATAAACTGTAAAAACACTGTAAAGGGGAAATATTTGCTCAGGAATGTTGTTAACATTTATAATCTTTGGAGTCAAATGTTCCAGAAATCAGTTTTACTACACTTTAAGAGAGGTTCTCTGAGATAAGGATTTTCCAGACTTTGAACAGGAGTCCTTTAAGTTAAATCATTCTTTATTGTACACACAATACACTTTCTCTCTCTCTCTCTCTCTCTCTCTCTCTCTCTCTCTCTCTCTCTCTTAAAAATTTACTGACTTCTAAAATATTGAGACAAATGGGATTTTCCAAAGGTGATCATAACACTATCTTCCATCCCAACATCTCCTATCTTTGCCTTATTCTTGACCTTAGTAAAAATTATCTAGGCTTTTATGTGTAAATATGATGTTAGCTGTAGGATTTTCAGAGATGTTCCTTATCAATGGGGTAAATTCCTTTCCATTGGTAATTTGTTGCGAGTTTTTACTAGAAACAGATGTTGGATATTGCCCAGTGTTTTTTTCTTCATCTACTGAGATGATCATATAATTTTTCTTTTTAAGTCCATTTATATAGTGAGTTACAATGTTTGATTTTCAATGTTAAACCAATCTGCATTCCTGGAATAAACTCCAATTGATCACCATGTATGATCCATTTAAATATTCTTGATTTTGATATATTAAAAGTGTTACATATGCTTATAAATATATGGTGTTGAGGGATATTGGTTTGTGGATTTCACTTACTGCATTTTTTGTCTACTTTTGGTATCAATAATACTAACCTTATAAACGGAAATGATAAGTACTCTAGGCTTCAACATTCTGGAATGGGCGTTATTTCTTCCCCAAATATTTGATATAAATCACCAGAGTGATTGTTGTCATAG
>NW_007747722.1:10911-11549 GCF_000696425.1 Galeopterus variegatus
CTCCAATAAAATTACAAATGGAAAAGGATATGTTACCACTGATACTGCAGAAATACTGGAGATCGTAAAAGATGTCTATGAACAATTGTGCATCAGGTTGGATAACCTAGATGAAATGAATAAATTTCTAGAAACATTCAACCTACTAAGACTGAATCATAAAGAAATAGAAAATCTGAATAGGCAAATAACAAGTAAGGAGATTGAATCAGTAATAATAAGTTTCCCAACAACGAAAAGCCCAGGCTTCAATGCTGAATTCTACCAAAGATTTAAAGAAATATTAATGCAATTCTTTTCAAACTTTTCAAAAACCTGACAAGGACAGAAAAATTACAAACTCATTTTATGAGGCCAGCATTACCCTAATATCAAAGCTAGAACAGAACACAAGAAAATAAAATTACAACATAATATCCCTAAAAACCATACATGCAAAAATCTTCAATAACATACCAGCAAACTGAATTCAACCACACATTAAAAAGATCATACACCGTGATAAAATGGGTTAATCCCCAGAATGCAAAAATGGTTCAGCATATCCAAATCAATAAATGTGACACACCACATTAAAAGAATAAAGGATAAAAAATCATGTGATCATTTGAATAGATGCAGAAAAAGCATTTGGCAAA
>NW_007747722.1:13607-13835 GCF_000696425.1 Galeopterus variegatus
GTAAGAATAGTCAATAAATGTGGTTAGAAAAACTTAATGTTCACATGTCAAAGGAATGAAATTGCACCCTTATTTTACACCACACATAAAAATTACCTCATAGTGGATTAAAGACTTAATAGTAATACCTGAAGCTATAAAACCTTTAGAAAAATACACAGGAAAAGCTTCTTAAAATTCGTCTTGGCAATGATTTCTTAGATATGACTCTAAAAGCACAGCAAAAAT
>NW_007747722.1:14644-14978 GCF_000696425.1 Galeopterus variegatus
CAATTAAGTCTTTAATCCATTTAATGATGAAGGGATGTACTCAGCAATAGGATATAACAGTTGTAAATATATATGCACCCAACACTGGAGCACTCAAATATGTAAAGTAATTATTATTAGATCTAAAGGTAGAGATAGATTGCAATACAGGGGACCTCCATATGCCACTCACAGCAATGGACAGACCATCCAGACAGAAAATTAACAAAGAAACATTGGTTTTAAACTTCATTCTAGATAAAATGGACCTAACAGATATTTACAGAACATCCTATCCAACATCTGCAGAATACACTTCCTGCACAGGGAGAGGATAGATTAATATATAGGACAC
>NW_007747723.1:0-493 GCF_000696425.1 Galeopterus variegatus
ATATAGGGATGGCCGGTGTGCTCACTGGCTGAGCGTGGTGCAGACCACACCGTGCCAAGGGGTGCAATCCCCTTACAGGTAAAAAAAAAAAAAAAGGAAAAAAAATCAGGACAGTCCTGGATGTTGCCACTTAGAAAATGACACTACGTGCCCCAGGCTCCTACAGGAGGAACCTAACCTGAAATTCACTACCTTTAATGCTGTCTCAATATCTCCCAGAAAACCTTTTGCCTTGTCTGTAGGGCATTCTTCACTTTTTGTAAAACGTCCTAAAGAGAAGGTGCTGTATTACATTGAACACTTACACCATTCCACATTTTTTTTCTTCCTTCTCTTACTCATATACTAAATATTTTAAATTTCATCTGTGGGGTGGTCCCGTAGCTCATTCGGGAGAGTGCCACGCTGCGAGTGCCGAGGCCGCAGGTTTGGATCCCTGGTGCGCTCACTGGCTGAGCACGGTGCGGACGACACCAAGCCAAGGGTTGCGATC
>NW_007747723.1:5989-6235 GCF_000696425.1 Galeopterus variegatus
TATTTTTTCCCATCCTGTAGATTTTCTCTTTACTCTGTTGATTACTTTCTTTGCTGTGTAGAAGACTTTTGATCCAGTCCCATTTGTCTATTTTTGCTTTTGTTGCCTGTGATTTTAGAGTCATAATTGAAAACAATGCCTAGACTAACGTCAAGGAGATTTTTCCCATATCTTTTCTAACATCGTTATAGTTTCAAGTTTTATGTTTTATATTCAAGGTATTAATATATTTCAAGTTGATTTCTG
>NW_007747723.1:11411-12237 GCF_000696425.1 Galeopterus variegatus
AACTTGAAATGAATCATAGTAAATGTAAAATCTAAAACTATAAAACTTCTAGAAGAAAAGAAGAGATAACCTTGAAGTCATTAGGTTAGGCAAATATTTCTTAGATAGGAATAAACATAAATCATAAAAAAGTTAATAAATTTGATTTCACACAAATTAAAAACTTTTTTTCTTCAAAAGACACTGTTAGGATTTTTAGGGCAGTGAAACTATTTTTTATGACACTATAATGGTGGAAACTATTCTGTATGTCACTATACTGTTGGATACATGTCATTACATATCCATCAAAATCCATAGAATGTTTAACACCAAGAGTGAACCCTAACGTAAACTATGGACTTTGGGTAATAATGATGTGTCAATGTGGGTTTATCAATTGCAACAAATGTACCAATTTTGGGGGGATGTTGATATTGGAGGAGGCTATGCATATGTGGGGGTAGTGGGAACTCTCTGGACCTTCTGCTCAATTTCGCTGTGAACCTAAAACTGCTCTAAAAAATAAAGTCTACCAAAAAAAAAAAAAAATTCTAGGTGCAGAGTAAAAACTCAATAAATATGTCTTGCATGAGTAAAAAAAAAAAAAAAGAAAAAGAAATTTGCTTGGAAAATGGATATCCATATGTAGAAGAATGAAATTAGAACCATACCTCTTGCCAAATACCTAAATCAAGTCAAAATAGATTAAAGACTTAAATATTACACCCGAAACTATAAAACACCTAAAAGAAAACATAGGAGAAACACTTCGGGAAGTAGTACTGGGTGTAGACTTTATGAATATGACCAAAAAGCACAGCAAACAAAATGAAAAATGAACAAA
>NW_007747724.1:0-206 GCF_000696425.1 Galeopterus variegatus
CTTTTCAGGAAGGCCAGAGAGACGCAGCCCAGCCCCCTCATTCATTCTCTTGCCCTCGGTCCCTAGGGAGCATTGTCATCCACTTAGCTATCAACCCCCTGCTCTTTTCATAAAGCAAGCCCATATCACCATCATGTTTACATAGTTACCTTCAAGAGTCAGCATAAGAAACTGCGAAGCATTATTGGAGGAGCTTTTGGCTGTGG
>NW_007747724.1:5871-6172 GCF_000696425.1 Galeopterus variegatus
CAGCTTCACAGTTGCCCAGCAATTAAGGAAAGTTAAACCACGAATGAGGGGACATTGCATCTGCTCCTGCAACTAGCACCTGCGTGCAGAGACAGTGGAAACCAGCGACTTTAGGGCTGCTCCACATCTTCTGAAGCCATCGAAAAGATGCATATTAGGGGCATAATAATGACCATATGATTGTGGCCATTTGTTCACGGGCAGTGAAAAAAAGGTAGGTGTGAAACAGATCTTTTCTGAACACCTAAGTGCCTTAGCACACCCAGCAACAAAGACTAATCCACATGCAGTGGAAGCAAAG
>NW_007747724.1:11886-12237 GCF_000696425.1 Galeopterus variegatus
ATTAAATAAAAACAATATAAATATTAGCAAGACTCATAATCGCTACATTCAGCCTCACAGTTGCCCAGCAATTAAGGAAAGTTAAACCACGAATGAGGGGACATTGCATCTGCTCCTGCAACTAGTACCCACGTGCAGAGACAGTGGAAACCAGCGACTTTAGGGCTGCTCCACATCTTCTGAAAACCATCAAAAGGATGCATATTAGGGGCATAATAATGAACATATGATTGTGGCCATTTGTTCACGGGCAGGGAAAAAAAGGTAGGTGTGAAACAGATCTTTTCTGGACACCTAAGTGCCTTAGCACACCCAGCAACAAAGACTAATCCACATGCAGTGGAAGCAAAG
>NW_007747725.1:0-609 GCF_000696425.1 Galeopterus variegatus
TTCTAAACAACTGAGTTAACCAGCCAGCTATAGGTTAAAATACTAACACTCCTACCATTTAACATTGTAGTGGAGGTACAGACCAATGAAATAAGAAAATAAAATGGGGAAAAAATATTGGTGAAGGAGAAACCAAACTGGAGCTATTTGTACACAGTATGATTATCAACCTAGAAAATACAGAACCAACCCAAAAGAAATTAGAACAAATAGAGTTAAGTTGAATTTGAAGTCAACATATGAAATCCAATAGCTTTTCTAGTCACTAGCAATAACCAGTTAGAAAATCTAATAGAGAAACGGATGCCTTTCACAATAGCGGCAGAAACTATAAAATACCCAGACAAACCTAATAAAATACATATGAAGAAAATTATAAAACTTCACAGAATGGCACAAGAGAAGGCTTAGAAAATATTCCTTCGTGGAAAGACTCAACTTTGAGAATACATTAATTCTCTTTATATTAATATATAATGTAATGTTATCACAATTAAGCCCAGACAAGAGATTTTTAACTTGATGAGCTGATTCTAAAGTCCACATGGAAAAAGCAATGTCCCAAAATAGCTGAGAAATTTTTTTATTTTTTATTTTATTTTTTATTTT
>NW_007747725.1:5912-6150 GCF_000696425.1 Galeopterus variegatus
CTTAATGACATTGAACCATCTCAATAAAAAAGATTGATGGAATAGAAGAAAAGTTTTTCAGCCTGGAGAAGTTTCCTTCACACTGTAGCAAACCAACCACAAATAGCATATTTCGTAGTCACATATTAAAATCATTCCCATTAAAAACAGTTTCAATAAAATTTTATCTGCACCACTTTCTAAACAACTGAGTTAACCAGCCAGCTATAGGTTAAAATACTAACACTCCTACCATTTA
>NW_007747725.1:11583-12236 GCF_000696425.1 Galeopterus variegatus
GTGTGTCCCATAAATGCAGGCTGCTTCAGATCCTCTCCTTCTGGAGGGGCACTGGACAGAAGGCATTGGCCAAATGAGCAGCCACAGACCATATACATGAAGCTGTGTTCATTTGTTCCACTAAAGATATTACATTAAGCCAGCAGCCACAGTGGGGACTGGTACTTGCTTAAGTTTTTGGAAGTCCACCGACATCTGCCATGGCCCATCTGATCAGGGTCAGACAATATGAATATGATTAGGATCCACAACCCCTGCGTCCGATAAGTTTCTGAAGCACTAATCTCTGCCGTTCTTCCCAGTGTGCAATATAGTTTTTGATTTACTATCTTGGTGGGTGGCTGTCATTTTCAAGGACGTCCACTTGGCCTTTTCTACCATAATAGTTCCTCCTGCTACAATAACACTTATTCCATAGGCCAAGGAGTCAAGGTGAGGACTATGCCTGATTCTAGGTATGTAGTTCGATTATACATTCACAAGCTGAAGAAATAACCACCAGTTGGACTCGTGGACTCAGTGGAGCCACTGTGAGATGACACTGTTTGTTGCCTGACCCCCACATGCCTCTGCTGTAACAGAGAAACCATCGAAACACTTTGGGTCCCTGGATATTGCTGTCAATTTGGACCCTACCCAGCCCTTGAAATACT
>NW_007747726.1:0-4646 GCF_000696425.1 Galeopterus variegatus
GGGAAGGGGGAAGGGGGAGGGAGGGGGGACGTGGAGTGATTGGACAAGGGACATAAAGAATAAGTATGATTTGTAACAATATATATGCTAGTAGTACTGATTGGACCAACATATCTCAACGTTGAACCCCCAAATATGTATAATCGATTTTGATTTAATAAAATTAAAAACAAATAAAGAAATAAAAGAAAACCAGTTAATGAGACACACCAGTTTAACAGAATAGAAGGTAAAAATCACGTTATCATGCCAATTGATGCAAAAAAAGCAACTGACAAAATTCAATACCCTTTCATAGCATAAACTGTCAATAAATTAGGTACAGAAGGAACTTAATTCAACACAATAAAGGCTATTTATGAAAAATCTACAGCTAGCATCATACTTAATGGTGAAAAGCAGAAAGCCTTTTCAATAAAATCTGGAACAAAGCAAGAATGCTCATTATTGCCACTTCAATTCACCAGAACATTGCCAGGGAAATGAGACAAAAAATACAAAGCATTTAAATTCGAAAAGAAGAAGAAAAATTACCTCTGTTTGCAAATGACATAATATCATGTCTAGAAAGCTCAAATACCACACACACACACACACACACACACACACACACACACACACATTGGAAAAGGCATCCAGATTGGAAAAGATAAAGCCAAACTGTTCTTGCTTACAGATGATGTGATCCTATGTATAGAAAGACCTAAAGACTCTACCAAAAAACTCAGAGTTGATTAACAATTTTAGTAGTGTTGCAGGATACAAAAGCAGCACTTAAAAATGAGTGGTGCTTTTATTCTTCAATAATGAAGTAGCAGTAAAGAAATCAAGAAAGCAAGCCCATTTACAACAGTCAACCAAAAAATAAAACACCTAGGAATCAATTTAACCAAAGATGTGAAAAATCTCTACAATGAAAAGTACAAATCACTAGTAAAAGAAGTTAAAGCAGACACAAAAGGTGAAAAGACGTTCCATGCTCTTGGATTGGAAGAATCAACATTGCGAAAATGTCCATACTACCCAAAGTGATCTATAGATTCGATGCAAACCCCAACAAAATGCCAATGATGTTCCTCACAGAAATAGAAAAAAAATAACAATCCTAAACTTCATATGGAATAATAAAAGACCCTGAATAGCCAAAGCAATCCTGAGCAAAATAATAAAGCTGGAGGCATAACACTACCTGACTTTGAATTATAATACAAAGCTATAGTAACCAAAACAGCATGGCACTGGCATACAAATAGACACTTGGACCAATGGACCAGAATATAGAACCAAGAAATCAACCCACAGACTTACAGCCAACCGATTTTTGACAAAGGCAACAAGAACATACATTGGGGAAAAGACTGCCTCTTCAATAAATGGTGCTGGGAAAATCATACATCCCTATGCAGAAGTACAAAACTAGATCTTTATCTCTTGCCATATACCAAAATCAACTCAAAATGGTTTAAAGATGTAAGTATCAGACCCGAAACTACAAAACTACTAAAAGAAAACATATGGCAAACACTTCAGGACATAGGACTGGACAAAGTCTTTATGAATATGACCTCAAAAGCACAAGCAACAGAAAAATAAACAAATAAATGGGATTATATCAAACTAAAAAGCTTCTGCACAGCAAAGAAACAATTAAGAGAGTGAAAAGACAAACTACAGAGTGGGAGAAAATATTTGCAAATTATATATCTGACAAGGGATTAATATCCAGAATATACAAGGAATCCAAACAACAGTGAAAAAAAAATAATAATCTAACTAAAAAATAGGCTAAGGAACTAAGTAGATGTTTTTCAAAGGAAAACATGCAAATGTCAAACAGGTACATGAAGTAATGCTGAACATCACTAATCATCAGGGTAATGCAAATCAGAACCACATTGTGATATCATCTCATCCCAGTTAGACTGGCTATAATCAAAAAGACAGAATAACAAATGTTTGTGAGGATTCAGAGAAAGGGGAATCTTCCTACACTGTTGGTAGGACTGTAAATTAGTACAGCCATTATGGAAAACATTTCCTCACACAATTACAGATAGATCTACCATATGATCCATCAATTCCACCTCTGGATGTATACCCAAAAGAATGGAAATCACCATTGAAGGGATACCCACACTCCCATGTTCATCGCAGCTCCATTTACAATAGCCCAAATATGGAACCAAACTAAAAGTCCATCAACAGATGACTGGATAAGGAAAATGTGGTATATGTGCATAATGGAATACTACTCAGCGATAAAAAAATGAAATTCTGATATTTGCAGTAACATGGATGAGCTGGGAGAAAATTATGTTAAGTAAATAAGCCAAAACAGAAAAGAAATACTCTATGTCCTTACTCATAAGTGGGAGCTAAAGAAGAAGGATGGAAGGAAGGAAGGAAGGAAGGAAGGAAGGAAGGAAGGAAGGAAGGAAGGAAGGAAGGAAGGAAGGAAGGAAGGAAGGAAGGAAGGAAGAGAGACTACAATAATTTGTTGAACTTTCAAAAGGAGAGAGCATACCTATGGTTACTAGAGATGGGAAAGAGGAATGGGAAGGGTTTAGGGAGCGACTGGTTAAGGGACACAAAGAATAATTACAATTTGTGATAATAAACTTGCTGATAATATTGATCTGATCACATATTTTACACAGTCAACTCTGTACCCTATAAAATTTTATCTGTCAATTAAAAAAATAAAACATTCACCCCCAAAACAAAAAAAAGTAGTTGACAAATTTAGCAAAGTTGTGGAATACAAAAATCAATGTACAAAAAAAGTTGCATTTCTACATACTAACAAATTATCTAAAAAGAAAATTTTAAAAAACCAATGCTATTTACAATAGCATCAGAAAGAATAAAATACTTAAGTCATGAGCTTAACTGAGGAGGCAAAGGACTTGTACACTGTAAACTACAAAACATTGCTGAAAGAAATTTAAAACACACCAATAAATGGAAAGATATCCCTGTCATGAAGTAGAAGACTTAATATTGTTTAAACTTTTGTATTAAACAAAGCATTCTAGGTTCAATGAAATCCTTATCAAAATCACAGTGGCATTTTTTGCAGAAATAGAAAAAAAAATCCTAAAATTCATATGGAATCACAAAGGAGCCTGAATAGCTAAAGCGCTCTTGAACAAGCAGAACAAAGCTTGAGGCATCACACTTCCTAATTTCAAAATTTACTACGAAGGAAAACAAATCAAAATGATACGGTACTGGCATAAAAACGGACATATAGACCAGTAAAGAAGAATAGAGATCCCAGAGGTAAACTCACACACATACTGTCAATTAATCTTGCACAATGATACCACAAATACACAATGGGGAAAGGGTATCTCTTCAGTAAGTTATGGTGGGGAAACTGGATAACAACATACAAAAGAATGTAAGTTGAAAAAGAAGTGTGGGGGCTTAGGATTTGAAACTAGGATAACTGCTGGAAATACAAGAAAGCTTGGAAGATTTGGGATCCAAATTCAAACCCAGTGCAAAGGGGTCCTTTACATTTTCCTAAAACAGAAAATTGTCACTGTAGATAGAAAGCATAGACTGGAAAAGAAAAAAAAAAAAAGAAAAACACCTTAAAAACAAATTTGAACCCTTATTTTACACTATACACAAAAATCAATTCTAAATGGATTAAAGACTTAAACGTAAGGCCTGACACTTAAGTACGCATAGAAGAAAATATGAAGTAAAAGCTTCTGGACATTGACTTTGCAATAATTTTTTGGATATGAAACCAAAACAGGAAATAAAAACAAAAATAGACACGTGGGATTACATCAAACTACAAAGTTTCTGAGCAGCAAAGGAAACAATCAACAAAATGAAAAGGCAATCTATAGAAGGGCAGAAAACATTTGTAAGCCATGTATATGAAGAGTTGATTTACAAAATATATAAGGAACTCCTACAACTCAATAGCAAAAACAGAAATAACCCGATTAAAAAATGGGCAAAGAACTTGCATAGACATTTCTCCCAAGAAGACATAAAAATGGCAGAGATATATGAAAAGTTGTTTAACATCACTGATCACCAGGGAAATTCAAATTGAAAGCACTGTGAGGTATCACCTCACACCTGTTAGAATGGCTATGATAAAAAGAAAAAGAAAAGATAACAATAACAAGTGTTGGCAAGCTCGTTGTGAGGCAAGTGGAATTAGTTTGGTCAGGCCCTCTCGCCTCATATCTGTCTGGGTTTGATTCAGCACATCCTTTGTAAACAAGTTATGTAAGAGTAGAGATAGTGTGCATTCCTGCCCATGTACCCATGTTCATTGCCGCTATTGTGGACTTTCGGTTTGGAAGGCAGCGGCTCTGAACCACAGGTCGGCAGAGCTCGCATCTGAAGAATAAAGCATGTCCACTTTGCCAGCGGCTGCTTGGTTTTTCTTTTGACTACCTGACTCATGGCCTGCATAGGACTGGGTAGAAGGGTCTGTGATCCAGCCTGACACGTGGAGTCAAAGAACACTTGCGTGCTGTTGGTGGGAATGTAAATTAGTACACCCATCACCCATTATGGAAAACAGCATCCTTAAAAAATGAAAAATAGGGCCCCCATAAGATCCAGCAATCCCACTTCAAGGTATACAAAGGAATTCAAATAAAAATCTCAAA
>NW_007747726.1:5386-6717 GCF_000696425.1 Galeopterus variegatus
CCCATAAGATCCAGCAATCCCACTTCAAGGTATACAAAGGAATTCAAATAAAAATCTCAAAGGGATATCTGCACTCATGTTGACTGCAGCATTTTTCACATTAGCCAAGACGTAGAAACAACTGAAATGTCCATTGTCAAATGAATGGATAAAGAAAAAGTGGTGTATATATATACAATGGAATATTATTCCGCCTTATAAAAGAATGAAATCTTGCCATTCTTAACAACATGGATGAACCGTGAGGACATTATGCTAATTGAAATAAGGCAGACACAGATGAACAAATACCACATGATCCCACAAACACAAACTCATAGAAACAGAGAGTGAAATGATGGTTGCCAGAAGCTAGAGGGAGGGGGAAATAAACAGGTAGTCAAAGGGTACAAAGTTTCAGTTATACAACATAAATAAGTCCCAGAGATCTACTGTACAGCTTAGTGAGTAGAGTTAACAATACTGTATTACACATTTAAAGATTTTCTCAGACGGTAGATCTTATGTTGTGTCTTATCACAAAAACAATAATAAATAAGAGGGTAGGAGGAAACTTTTGGAGGTGATATACAACTCGTCAGGTTGTATACCCTAATTATGTACTGCTTTTTGTACTTATTTTTTTTCAAAGAAAAGAAAGAAAATAACAAAAAATAAATTATGTCTTTTTTTCTTTTCTATTATTTATTATAAGCATATTATTTTACCCAACCTATCCCTCCCTACTATTAGGTGTAAATTATTATTTCTTAAAAAAAATTCCAAATAAACTAGTTAAACTACATGAACTACATGATGTAATCCTGGGTCATTCTGTAATTAGCCGGATGATCTCAGATAAGTGATTGCCTCTAATTTCACTTTACTCATTTGTAAATGATTCCTTTGGATTATTAGACAATCTCTAAGGACCTATTTAATTCGAAAATCACATAGCTTGAAGAATGAGGTATCAGACAGGAATCTCAGATCCTTCTGCCCCTTCCTGTGCAGGTAATTGAAAGAAGATACTGGCAGCTTTATGCGAGGTAGACATATTTATTCTCCAGATGTGAGTGTCACAGACATGCTTTATTCTTCCAAGACAAGCTCAGGCTCTCCTCCACTCTGTTGACCCTCCATACTCTGCCCTTCTATGCTCCGCCAAACTTCCAGGCTCTGCTGACCAGCAGTTCAGCGCAGTTACCTTTATCCTCTTAGCACACGATAGTGGTCACAAGCCAAGCATTACATAATTACAACCATCATGCTCAATCAGTAAATGGGCACACATGCACAGTTACACTACTTTTCTGTTTCTAGTGAATGTGCTGAATCTTGCCCATTTGTAA
>NW_007747726.1:7678-8659 GCF_000696425.1 Galeopterus variegatus
AAAAAAACATGAACCTTCCCATGAACTTTTTCAAGACACTTTGTATAGGTTTGATGAAGAGTAGGTTTCAGAAAGTTACGTATAGTTTGATTTTACCATTAATTTTCTTTCCCCTTCATTCTTTGGTTGTATAAGTTACCAGAAATTAGCATATATTTCCTTTTAGCCATTTTGGAGAACATGGCCACTGCTCTCTCAACACCACAATATATAACCTTGCTCACGTTAATATTGCTAGTACTGCAGGAGTTTTTGGTAAGAGTGCAAGTGTCTGGGTCACAAGGGCAAGATCATGATTTTAATTTTTGTTCCATGATTTCATCTTGTAATATTCAATTCACTGTTGACATCACTTCTGACAACTGAACATATTTCAGTCATTTGGTTGTGTGTAAGTAGTTTATATGTGCCATTAAGAAACAATAACAGTGCTCTTCATTTAGAAAGTTTCTCAGTTTGGATTCGTCTGATGTTTCACTGTGGTTAGATTCATGTTATGTATTTTTGGCAGAAATACCATAAAAGTGATGCTGCATCCTTTCTAGTGCATCATATCAAGAGGCTCACAGTGTTGGTTTGTCTCATTATTGATGATGTAAAATTTGATTACTTGGTTGTTTTTGTGAAATTCATCCACTTTAAAGTTACTGTATTTCCTTCTTAAATTATAATTAATTTATGGAAGAACATGAGGTGTGAATATTACCACTAAATTTTTCTCACTAATTTTAGCCATCATCAATTCATGGCTATATCAGTAATTTCTATTATGGTTGCAAAATTATGACTTTACAATTACATTATTATTTTTTCACCACTCATTTATATATTTGTTTTCTTATCTGCATTAGTATGGACTCATAAACTCTTATTTCATGAACACCGTTATTTCATTATTCATTTTCATAAAATTGTGCCAAATTTGCCCAGTGACAGCCCTTTCTTAAAAAAAAAAAAAAAAAAAAAGATGACCGGTAAGGG
>NW_007747726.1:9089-10967 GCF_000696425.1 Galeopterus variegatus
TTAAAAAAAAAAAAAAAAAAGATGACCGGTAAGGGGATCTTAACCCTTGACTCGGTGTTGTTAGCACTACGCTTTCTCAAGCGAGTTAACCGGCCATCCCTATATAGGGATCTGAACCCGTGGCTTTGGTGTTATCAGAACCACACTCTCCCAGGTAAGCCACAGGCCAGCCCATGGCACCCCTTTCAAGCTGGCTCCAGTGTCCTTTTGACATATTCCCATTATTTTATTTAGCAATTTCTTACTTTATATCACAACAAGATGGCCCAGACCCATCTTGTACTTCCTCTGTTGTAGCTCTTGACTCAGCCATTACTCTAAGGAGCTCCAGCATCTTTTATTTTAGTAGGCTACAGTATATGGAAACTAATATCTGAGAGCTAGGTTTGCTTGTTGCTGTAGGGGTATCTTTATTTTTTGTCCCTTTCAGTAGAACAAGCTACAAAATATAAATACTCATATGTCTACATTCACATCTTCTTGTCAACAGCTATAATTTTATTTTTACACATGTATATTAAAATTATGTATTCATACTGCTACCTCCATTTAAATTTATTTTAACATAGTTTATTCTTATATTCTTCCTTTTCATATTTCTGACTCCTTTCTTTAACTGGCAGTGATGTCATTATTCTCAATATATTTCATTATTCTCAATACATCTACTCATATGCTCAACCCTAAAAGCCACAGACAGTACTTTCAGAATTGCTAATGCATATTACTATGAACTGGGCTGCTTTTAAATCCTAACCCCATAGTGATCTTTAATCTGGGTTGAATCACAAAAATCAGACATGCAACCCAGTACTTTTCCCAATGTACTAAATGTGTAGAAAATCTGTTCATTCACATTTCTTTTTCTTGCTAAGATATTGTCTTTGAATAGGTGTCATTTGATTTACAGAAAGGTAACCAGTGTTCAAGTCTGCATGTTTCATTTCTTAGGCAATGACAATTGCTACATGAGTATCATTAAAAACATTAGTGACACTTTTTCTGTCATGTATAGGAAATAACTAAATAGTATTCAAAGCTTACGATTAATCAGCTACAAGCTTAGTGCATACCTCTGGGCAATTACTATATATTCTGAATGGCAGCACAGCTTATGTTTCTTTCTCTATTGTTGCATATAATTTTTTTGAAAACCTAATTACATTAAAGCTTTACTATGTTGGAAGCAGAGGGGGAAGAGGGCCTTAGTATTATTCAAACCTAATAACTATGGATTTCAGTATCTATTAATATCTAGGCAGATGTTCTTCCCTTATATACAAATAAAAGCTAATAATTTACTAATGTACAAAACATGGCAGTGGGCACGGTCTAGGATTCCATCTATTAAGATATAATATGGCCCTGGCATACTCTCTACACAAAACTCAACACAACCCCTGACCCTTTACTGGGAAACCACTTCTCTACTCTGTCATATCTCAGCTGTCACTCACTATGACAGAGCTAAGCCAATTTACAGTATTAAGTACATATTTCTCCCAAAGCATAAATTTCTCCCTCATAACAGCCTCCAATCTGCTTTTACCTTACTCAATAAGTAAGGTAAAAGCAGGTTCATTTCTAGTTACTGTTGAGTTGAAATCAAAACAGCCAACACAATTGCCTATCGAAAGTACCAGACCCTATCTCATATGGGAGCCCCAGGGACATGCAACAGCAGCTTTATTGAGAGGACAAGACTCACATTTGGATGAGTATGATTTACATAGTTTTTAGGCAAATGTTTCAGCTAAATTCAGGTAGACAAGGATTATTATGAGTGATCAGTGGGACTTTGGCTGTCGTTTGGGTAAGATTTAAAGGGTGAAAAAGCCAAGGAGGGTCTTGTAGGTGGAAGGACTATTGTGGATAGGG
>NW_007747726.1:11426-12236 GCF_000696425.1 Galeopterus variegatus
CTATTTCCTCTTACATGCCCATTTTATCAACTTCTATCATGTCCAATTAGGTTAAAGTAACAAGAGTAGCAGGATATCAGGTGGAACTTTTACTGTTGACCCAAAATTAGCTACTAGGACACAAAGCAAATGGCAAAGTAGCCTCTAGCAGCCACATTCTACAGGGGACTGAGAATACTGGGAGGCCACAAACCTCCTTGGGGTATCAGGCAGAGGCTGAATTCTCCAAACCTCCATTCTTATATCAGCAGATGCATGACTGGGGAAAGAGATGGCATTCCAGGATATTAGCAGGAAATCTTCATGTATTTCTCCTCTCATGGGAGGAGCAGAGTGCTCACTCCTCATTCTGAGACATGAAAGGAGGTCTCTGAGGACACCACCAGTAGAGACTGGGAGCACACGCAAGTGTTAGAGTCTAGCATTTCATTCTTTGGTTGGATGAGGATTATACATCATACTTTCTGGGCTGCCCCTGCTCTGTGCCTATTTTGGCACAAGGAGGGGAGAATTGGGGGAAATGTCAGGGCAAAGAGGGGGAAGCATCAGAAAAGTCTGCACTGCCACAGTTGTGGCAAGGATGAAGAGTCTCTTGTGGGTTTGTGTACACTGCAGAATGTAGCCATGAGCTGGGACCGGAGAGTTCATCACTGGTGAGTGAACATCCTTTGCAAAAGTCTACGAGTTGGAATATAGTCCAGAAGCCGACTGCAGATGCTACACTAAGCACCCTGCAGTAGGGAGGCGGTGGGAGTGTCTACCACACAAAGGGCATCTCCAGGAAATCAGTGATGGACATGGTTGGAATTT
>NW_007747727.1:0-240 GCF_000696425.1 Galeopterus variegatus
GGTCACTTGTGGGTTGCCCACCAGTAGTCCACCTGGTCCCATATGCTGCTTGTGCTTCAATTTGTGATGCACAACAGGTCGTGCCAGGAGAAGAACAGGTTCCCCCAACTCACCACTGGGTTCATCATCATCCCTGGTGTTGAAAGCAGCAGTGAGCTGTTGCTGTACTTCAGCCTCCAGAACAAGTACCCGTGCTTCCAAGTTTGCTTTCTGCTGCAAATCTCGAAGCCATGCCACTCC
>NW_007747727.1:5850-6214 GCF_000696425.1 Galeopterus variegatus
AATCACGTTCCTTATTAAGCAGCAGAAGGGCCGGCCCCGTGGTTCACTTGGGAGAGTGCGGTGCTGGGAGCGCCGAGGCCGCAGGTTAGGATCCTATATAAGGATGGCTGGTGCGCTCACTGGCTGAGCACAGTGAGGGCAACACCAAGCCAAGGGTTGCGATGCCCTTCTCACACATATTGCTGAACTGTGCCACTTTCTACCCCCTGACCCACACAGCAAAAACCTCATTAACATACAGCATTGTTATTAAAAACGTTTTCCAATTAGAAATACATTGTTTTAACATTCGTTTATTTTATTGCTAATGAAGTTGAACATTATTTCATGTGTTTATTGGTCATTTGTTTTTCTCCTGCGAATG
>NW_007747727.1:12008-12236 GCF_000696425.1 Galeopterus variegatus
CATATTTTTACCAACGAAGAGTAGGTAATCAGTTTTCCTCACTGATCTCCGGAGAATGTCAGAGTGGCTCCCAGCCAGTCCTCAGACACTTGTCACTTGCCTGGTTTGGCAGTGGGTCCAAAAGAAGCAGGAATAGCCCAGGCCTGGCTCTCACTGGGAGGAAGCCAACACCTGCGTTGTCGTCGTCCACTTGGCCACCCCAGCCAGGCTCTCACCACTTGCTTGATC
>NW_007747728.1:0-385 GCF_000696425.1 Galeopterus variegatus
ATTTCAGGAGACTCATTAAGGAAACTTTAATAGTTACATATGTAATGTTTGGTAGGAAAACACAGTCAGCAAGTCAAATGTGTCCTGCTGCCATTTACCTGCTAAGGATAGGGCTTTACAAAACAGGGATCAGGGAACAGAGGAAATAAGCTCCAGCACAAGTTTGGTAAAGACAGGATCACAGAGTGAGGTCGACAGACAGCCAGCAAGGGGACTGGCCACATCTACTTGGCTCTGGAGTCCTAGGCTGCTGACCCTGCTGGAGATTACATGTAGGGGAGAGGTCCAGCCGAGCCCTGACCTTTAGCTGCCCTGACCCAGGCACAGGAGGGATGCTGCTCTTGGACCCTCCCTACCAGCCTTCCTGCTGGCTGAACTCTGAGTG
>NW_007747728.1:5956-6171 GCF_000696425.1 Galeopterus variegatus
GTAAGCAGAGGTTACATATTATATTCCAATACTAGAGGAAAAAATTTAAATAGCCAAGTTTCAGGTCTAAAAATATTCTTAATTTTATGAAAGCAGAAATCTAACAGGTTATATTTTTAGGCAGTATAAAATAAAAGCAGATACTTAAAATTAAGTTTGAACCCATAAGTAATATTGAGCCACATGCAAATTTTATTTAAGACTAATATTATTAA
>NW_007747728.1:11848-12235 GCF_000696425.1 Galeopterus variegatus
AGAGCTAAGAGTTTAAAATGTATAACAAAAAGATTCATGGAAAATGACAAAACTGACACATCTATAATCATATTAAGTGACATTACCACCATTACAGAAATAAAAAGCTGTGGTATACAACTAAATTAACAGTAAAAATGACAAATAATTTTATTACAAAGTTTGACTAATTAGGCATAGAGAAAAATCGACAGCATTTTTTACTAGTAAGCAGAGGTTACATATTATAGTCCAATACTAGAGGAAAAAATTTAAATAGCCATGTTTTAGGTCTAAAACATTATTAATTTTATGAAAGCAGAAATCTAACAGGTTATGTTTTTAGCCAGTATAAAATAAAAACACATACTTAAAATTAAGTTGGAACCAATAAGTAATATCGAGCCA
>NW_007747729.1:0-612 GCF_000696425.1 Galeopterus variegatus
TTTCCTAGTTAAGTTTTTTAGAAGTAATTTGAAAGGACCCTTAAGTAGGTCATTAATGATACGAAAAGAAGCAGTTCGACACGGCACTGTATGTACTATAAACTCCAGGCAAGCATTTTTGGAGAGGTGCCCTGGACTCATCAAGGTCTGGGCTTTAAACACACAACTTCCGGTGGTTTGTATGTCTTGGTGACTTTCTAAACCCACCAGAAAGGGAGGGTAACATTACAGATAAAGCAAAAGCTTGGTATTGCGACAGCCTTTGATTATAATGCAGGCTCGGATGCTTACCAATTCCATGACCTTAGCCCACTTGTTTCCTCTCTGGGCACAGTTTCTCTAACGTGTCTTAAAATTAGAAACTATGAATAAATCACCCAGAACATATTAAGTACTCAAGACATAGATTTTCAAACTCATTTTCAACAACAGCAGCTGTATAATCATTCCTAAGAAGATGCGGGACAAAGCCAGCTATAACTACGTACATCACAAACTATGCTTAAACATTCATAATCTTATATTCTGGATCGGCTTGACAGCAACATAACAGATTAAGAATTAATGAGTTCAGTTCCGGGTGGCGGAGACGTCTATGTGTCTGCGATGGGC
>NW_007747729.1:3763-5086 GCF_000696425.1 Galeopterus variegatus
AGATTTGTAGAGGTGACAAGAGTCACTCAGCCTTCTTTCCTCCATGCCTCACCCCAGTAGGCAGAGCAGTCACCTAGAACGTGTCCCTAATAACAGACCACAGTTCCTTCCCCCAAAGCAATTGAAATGACAGGCCAGGTGGTCCAGGGGGCGGCAGGGAGGGGGACGAGGAGACCAGGACAGACACCCCAAGAGTGGCTCCGACAGAGTATCTGAGGACGTGAGGGGGACAAGGGGACCAGGACGGACTGACACCCTGAGAGTGGCCGTGACAGGCTCTGAGGACCGGAGGAGGAAAAGTTGATCAGGACAGACAGACACCCCGAGAGTGGCTCCAACAGTGGCTCTGAGGACGGGAGGGGGACGAGGAGACAAAGAAAGACACACCTATAGTGGCTCCGACAGAGCCTCTGAGGACGTGAGGGGGACGAGGGGACCAGGACAGACATTCCGAGAGTGTATCCGACAGAGGCTCTGAGGACCTGATGGGGATGAGGAGACCAGGACAGACTCCCGGAGAGTGGCTCCGACAGTGTCTCTGAGGACATGAGGTGACGAGGGGACCAGGGTGACGGGCAGGAGGAGGTGCAGACGCGAAAGCCGGAGCACGGGAGAAAAGGCGGGAAGACAGAGTCCCCATTGCAGGAGATGAAGAGAGGAGTGGAAACGTGTAGGATGGAGACACGGCGGGGCAGCTGCGGTCTGCGACAGTGCTCAGTACGTCCCCTCATGGGAGGCGAGCTGAGCAGACGGTGGATGTCCAGAAAAGGAAGAACTGCAAAGGCGAAGGAAACAGGTGAAAGGTCTGATGAGCAGGTTGAGTGGACCAGACATGGCGTCCATCAGGGGACAGCGGGAGGCGCTGTGATGGCCCAGCAGGAAAGACGTGAGTGACACTCTGACCGCTGCCCTGCTGGGAGCCTGTGTCTGTGACGCGGCCATGCCCAGCAGGCTGGTGATGGAGCACGTGCTCTTGGTCAGCATCCTGCAGCACACGCTGGCAATGGAGATTGGGGCTCACTTCTTGGAGGCCCTGGTGAGGAGGTTCGAGGACGTCTGTGGAACAGGCAGTGAAGGGAAGGGACGCGGTGACTGGGGCACAGCAGAGCAGGTCCACAGTGAGAGCAGGAGCTTGAGCCAGGACGTCTATGAACACACTGCTTCCTTCCTGCAGGAAGTCTTGCTGTGAAGGAAAAAATGTCAATTGGACTAAACAATGTGCTTAATGCCTTAGTCGATTTACATCTGATGCGAGCTGATCTTGCGGACCAGGCGGTTCACAGACAGGCAGCCAGTGTATGGACCACGTTTCAGTAGCACAAA
>NW_007747729.1:5998-6677 GCF_000696425.1 Galeopterus variegatus
TATTCTTTATGTGTCCAGCACACTGTCCACGGCCATTTACCTACATTATTTCTAATTTCACAATAAATATGCATGATGGGTGGGGTGGCCACAAGAATGCACCTTGTAGAGAGGGAGTGTAATTGACTAAAGGCCCCAACCACTGTGCCCTGAAGTTATTGCAATGTTTCCTCCCAGGCTGTGTTTCCAAAGGGAGGCTCCCAGACAGTGATTAGCATTGCAGTGCTGTTAAGTCAGTCTCATGCCTGGGAGATGAGGGACTCCCGTTACTACAGACTTTCACTTAAGGGCTTTCTGAAGGTCTTCCTGAACTTTCTTTAGACTGCATGTTAAGCAAGGATGTTTCCATCATAGCTTTATTCCCTCTCTTCGGCACTTGGACTCAGGTGTACGTGGTAGCTCTTCTAACCTCCTCCAGCTCACTCTCCATTGCCTGTCATTGGCATTTTCCCTAAGAAAACCCCTGCACACTAAATCTTCATATGCTGACTGCTTCCTGGAAAACTTGGACCAACACAGCATATGACTCTATTTTTTAGAAGAAACAGAGGCACATAGGTACTACTAGTGAGGCTGTATTTAGATATAAGTTCGTCTGACTCCATAAACTGAGTTCTGTTCCCAACATATAATGTGTATCAAAATCTACAGTGGAAGGACATTAAGTATTAAAACGACT
>NW_007747729.1:11920-12235 GCF_000696425.1 Galeopterus variegatus
ATGGCTGATAAGCACAGACAGTAAATCCCTTCTGGAATTGTCAGAAACCATCAATAGTCAGTAAAATAAGAGACGAGAGAGAATGAAAGAGAGAGATTGAAAAGGGTGGCATGGGCGGGTGGATGGTACTGATTCACCCCACAGGTGTCCCCCCGAGACAGACTCAAGCTAGACTAAGAGAGCACTTTTGAAATTAGTCTCCAGAGGTTTGTCACACTAAATAATTTGTTATTCGAAGAAGATGGGTACGTTGCTTAAAGATACAAGAAGATGATTACCGCTATTATCCAAACGTGACTGGAAAAAGTCATAAAT
>NW_007747730.1:0-477 GCF_000696425.1 Galeopterus variegatus
TCTGTGATATTGGGGCTAGTACTTCACAAAACTCATTTCAGCTTGTCCAGCTCATTTCTCTTAGGCTCTGTGTGTAGAGGGATGTATAGGGAGGCTGTGAGGTTGGAGGAGGAAGAAGGTACCTGCTCCTTCCCATGGATTTTTTGTGAGGTTTATGTCCAATATGACTCCTGTGAGCTTCACTTCAGCAAGACTTTTTCACCCCTGCAGTGACAATTTTGTCCTGTGACAGCAGCTATTGCAGTTTTTATAACACCTGCAGAACCAGCTCCATCATGCTTCCCCTCAGAGGCACCAGCTCCTACTTAGAAGCACTCACTCCTCTGAAGCCTGAGTTTTAGCACCGTGGGATCCTTCCTGTGTTTGAGCTTTAATAATTCAAAGTCTTCCATTATTTCACCAGCCATGAGGGTACTAATTCATTTCTATTCTGAAGTTGCTACTTCTATGATATCTTAAAATTATCTTTTTACTTTT
>NW_007747730.1:4928-12234 GCF_000696425.1 Galeopterus variegatus
AAAAAAAAACAGGTTGATTGCTTATATTGTGAAGTCAAAGAGAGGGATTATTCAAAAAGTTAAAGAAAATTCATGTGAAGGAATCAGTATGTGGGGATAAGAAAAAGGATTCCATTTTAGTGGCATTAGCTATTAGAAAGTCTGTTTGCAATTAGAAATTTGTACCTTAAATTTATGAGAACCACGGAGGCTTGAGACATTAAGCTTAGAGCCATCCTCAGAAAAGAGTGATTGAGATCATTTAACCAGTTGTGACTTCCTCGAGTTACACAGAAGTAAAAGAATATTAGAGAACTGGAGCTATAATCTTGGATTCAGCTTATTTAGGGAGCTTATGGGAGGAGATGAGTAAAGTCAATCGGGAACAGAGAAGCTCTAGGAAAGAAGGAATGTCCGGAGAGAGCAGAGACATCAAACCCAAACTTGCAGAGAGATTTAAGCAGGGCTATCATCCTGGGCATGTGACAAGACCCAGCACTTAGAAAGTCACCATGTTTGATCTAATGTTCTGTTTTTGTGTTCCCCTGTCTTAAGAATTTTGAACAAGGGGCTTTGCTTTTTCAGTTTGCAATAGTCCTTGCAAATTATATAGCTGCTCCTGGTTTCAAAAATGAAAGTTGGAGCCAGCCTGGAGGTGGACTAAAAAATGTCTCCCAGGATTCTCATTAAAATACCTGTGACTATATGAAAACAGACAAAAAACTGGCCATAGTGCCACAAACTAATAAAGAAGAAAAGTCACATGCCAAAAATTTGGGCAGAAATTCAATTATCTGCCTCCTTGATGAAGATGAATGAATTGGACAACATACCTAATGCTGCATGCCCAGAATCACAGTCAGGCAGATGGCCACAAAATATATAGGTGGAGATGGGAATGAACACATGGATTCATTGACACTTTTAGTGCCTAACCTTGAGAGTGACTGCCAGGACCAGAGAGAAAAAGTCTTCTTTTCCTAAATATTTATTTAGAAACTATCTTTGAAATGAACCAAAGCCAGAGTCCAATACCTTCTGAGTCAATCAGTTCTCAATCTCTGCATGCATTCATTCAGAAAGTACTCTTTGAAAGGACTGTGCAGGGAGGAGAGGGTGGCAAAAGAGGCCTAGACACTTCTCTTGGTAAACCTTGGAATGTTTACCTGCCTGAAGACACACCGTATGACAGAACTTAAACAGTTCATGGAAAAATAGAATTAAAGGACAATACACCTCTTTCCACGAACCCATTGAAGACCCCTTGTATATGGGGATGAATAGAGTAGACAATGAGTCCTGCTGGTCAGATGAGGTAGAGATTTTGAGAACCAAAGAAGAATCTGCAAACTGCATATGCTTCTCTCCAGCTCAGTTGGACAACCCTAGAAGAAGAAGGAGCCAAGGCCTGTCAGGCTTAACAAGTTGCCATAAGGCTATGGACAAATATCTTCCCTTCTGGCTTACATGGCAGAGGAGGGTGGACCCTAGTAGACTATAGGAGGTCTCAGGACACTCTATGAATCCTTCCTGCTATTTAAAAACAGACCTGTAGGAATAACTCCTCATTTACGGCTGAATAGACTAAAAAATAGAAAACATCTAGGAAATTTGGATTTATCAGTGAAGCCAACAAAAAACTTTAGCTTCCAGGTTGTGTTCTGTTAATTTGACAAAGTGCTTTCTTAATCTGAAATCTGGCACAACTAGACTAATAATACTAATAAAGGACTTGGCAATTAGGAGCTTGGAGAAAACGAAATGTTACCCTTTTTTGATTCTTCTTCTCTGCATGTATCTAAACTTTATCCATCCTTTAAAATTGGCTTAAAAGCCACCTGTTTTTTGAAGTTTATTTTGACTAGTTCTATTGACTTATTTCTCTCTTCTCCACATTCACATTGGCTATATTGCTATTTATCATTTGATGCATCATTATGAATTCATAATTATATGTTTTCTCTCATTTAACATGTGATTATGTACTCAAAGTTAAATGGTTTCTTTTCTTGCTGCGACATTCAACATCTTGTGGATAGTAAGTCACACTTTTGTGTACCCTCCCCACCCAACAACCCCTCTAAGCTTCATAAAGAGGTAGACATATAAGAAGTATTGTAATTGGAAGGAAAACAGAAAGGGCTAAAAGCAGGAAAGAAAGAGATAAAAGAAAGCTTTAGAGATAGAACTTTTTTAGCTTAGAGAAGATAATTTCATAATTACACATATTTATCATTTCAGAGGTGAGTATGTGACTAAGTTTCTCAACGTGATCACATCTCACAAATAGGATTATAAGTTCCTTAAGGCAGGGCTTATTTTATTTCTCTTTCACTTGCATCCCCAGAGCCTAATACAGTGTTTGGCACAATGTAGACACTCAATAAAAACTGGTTGAATGAATTAATGAATGGATACATAATGGATACTGAGATACCCAACCTAGAAAAGAAGAGAAACCAATATGTGCTATGTACTTTCTGTGTATGTTTTCCTTTTTATCCTCAGGCTTATGATTTAGTTTTTTTTTTTTTTAACAAGTGGATTTACTGAGGCTCCAAATGTTTAAATAACTGGGCCAAGATCAAGCCAAGACTTGCCTCACTTCCTCCAAAGGCCATGAACTTTCTGCTATACAGTAATAAAATAGTAGAATACTACTTTTTACTCATGGAGGAAAGTAAGAGAAAATAGGACCTCCAATATGTCAAATTAGATTCAAAATTAGACATAAAAAATTATACACTAGTATTATTGGATTGTGTTGGATTTTTAAAAGGCCGTATCTGATAGGTAACTGAATGGAAGACTAGGCACCGATTTCAAGATTCTACTGTCTTCTGCCCATTAAAATGGCACTAGGAAAGAGTAGTCTTAATTTGAAATCAGTTCTGATAAATCTGTAAAAGCATGTATTTGTGTTCCTCAGAAATTTACACTTCTGTTTTGGTCCTCGTAGTTGCTACATTTCTTAGTTTGACCCAGATCCCACATTAGACTCTCTCATCCAAAAGTGTAATAATGCTAGGTATTTGTGCGAAGTTATAAAAATTGTCTTTAAACTGTCAACTGTACCCCACATTTTAAGTAACAGGACTATTAAATGACATGCCAAAACTGAAAGTAATTTTTACCTCCAAATGTTTCTAATTTGGCACTCAGAGATACAATCTTTTGAAGAACAAATTAAAATTAATGCATAATTTTTTTCTAAACCACAGTGAGAGATTCTGTAACTAGATCCAACTCATTTTTATTGTTATAAGCATAAAAAATCCTTGCCTCATGTTATAATATCCTTTCATTGTAAACCTTATTTGCAATTATAATCTCGATTTACTTGCCTCATTGTGAAACTCACCCAGCTTCTTTAAAGAAATATAGGTTAAAAAGTTCTTGGCATATGGTGAGAGCTCAATAAATATTTGTTGAATGAATTGAAACTCTCATACTTTCACATTTTGGCAACTGATTCTCCAAATATGGAATTAATGTTGCTTCACCTTTTAAATTCCACTGACAGAACTGATGATATTTAATAAGCCACTACTTTACCAGTATCAAAGAGGATATGATTTCATCGATAGATTAAAATATTTTAGTTAAGTGAAAATTGAATTCTATCTTATTTACCACAAATAAAAATGTTTCACACTTATAAAACAGATTCCCTTCAATGCCTTTTAGAACAAAATACCTATATGGCTATTGCAACGGACTCAAGTAAGTTTGTTTAGTTAACATATTGTTTTTTGATTAAGCAAAAATTTGATAAAATGTATTTTTGAATAAATTTAAAAATAACTTTATTTGGAAGATATACACTTATGGCTTGTGCATCTTTTCCATCATGTTGTAGGTCAGTTAACAAAAAGAAAATATAGTATTGACTATGTTCAGGAAAATAAAGTTGCCACTACTTATGAAAGAAGGCTTTATTTAGCAGTGAGTAGGTAAGGACAGCAGTGTCTCTTGAGACTTGTAAATAATTTAAAAAACAATACTTTTCAAGGGATACACTGAAGAGAAACATAGCAAAAATGGAAGATGGGCTGGTGGTCTGAGCAAATATTTCTTACTATCGGATTTGACCCAATATCCTTAAATAGAGATTCTTAACAACCTTGTTGTGTTCTTAGAAATAGTCCAGAACCATTAACTTCATCTACTGACCCCTAAGCTTATTCTCGGCTCTTGAACTAGTTCCTCTCATTTTTACATCCTAAATAATTTACTGGTAACAGCCTCCCTCTTAACTTGGACTCAATGCTTAATATCTCTCAATTGGCCCTAAAACTCTGATTTCTGGCTTTCTTCCTCCACTACAATGCTACTGTATTTTGTTGCTTCTGACTGCTCCTTTTCAACTCATAGGGCTATACACAGTAATACTAGCTCTGG
Source organism: Galeopterus variegatus (assembly GCF_000696425.1). Taxonomy (NCBI): domain Eukaryota; kingdom Metazoa; phylum Chordata; class Mammalia; order Dermoptera; family Cynocephalidae; genus Galeopterus; species Galeopterus variegatus. The sequence goes on from NW_007747730.1 coordinate 9,309, forward strand.
GAGCCAGAGCTCCACTGGGTTTCCTAATTAATAAAGGTTGTACCTGGAAATGTACAACCAAAGCCCTAGTTTAATTCTTGGGATTGAAAGAAATAGAGAGTTCCCAAAAGATCAGAAACTAACAACTCTGGAAAGTTTCAAATCCCACCATTCATCTTTTGTATACAGATAACACCCAAAATTGCATCTCTAAATTGATCATTCTCGTGAGCTTCAGGAGCCCATGTGAGATAGCTCGTATATATCTCCCCTTAGATATCCTTCTAACCTCTAAAATTCAAAATGTCTAATACCTTATTTATCATATTTTCCCTATCTTCCACCCAAGGCTTTATACATGCCTAAAAGTCTCCCTGGCAGTCCCTATTTTAATTGGCACATCATCATTCTTCCAAAATCAACCTGCAACCAAACCCCTGGGTCATCTAGCATTTCCTTCTCCCCCCAGTTCTGCAGAAAGTTTAGGCGTTTGCACATTTCAGATCAATGATATAAAATTGTGTCTATATGAATGGCAAGAGCATAGTTTTCATCAGATTTTCAGATTCTAATGAATCACCAAATCCTAATTAAATATTATAAATTTGTAATGTCATTATTTAAAAGGACTTTAATGATCACCTAAGTTACCTCTATATTATTTGTCCTGTCCTGTCCTTTCCCGACGATTTACTCACAATCCAATAATACCTATAGCAAATAGCCTTCTATCTGGTCACCCAGGCTGTAGTCTCTTCCCACTGTAAGGCACCCTTCAAACTACATTCCCATTAATCACCTTAAAATAATTGTCACTACCCTGCTAAAAAAAGTAATGATATCCCCTAACCTACCAAAATCATATCATATTTATAGAGTGTTCTAACATTTTCAAATAACTTTCATTTTAATATTATTTCAATGCATCCAACAATCCTGATACTCAAAGCAACTCAAAGTCATAAACAGTTGCCTCCATCCCTACACCTCAGGAAGAAAATGTCTTATAAAAAGTCCATCAAGCTTTACTCTAGCAGCTGAGTTCATCTCTCTAGATAGTAGACAGGGGAGAGAATTTGAACTCTGTGGGAAATGATCCTTATTTTTTCCATGATCCATTTTAGTTTCCTGGTTGTTAGTCATTCATTCATTTTTTCAAAAATTAATTTGTTGAAAATGAGCACTGGGAAGGTGACACCTATGATGCACGTATGTCATCATTTTACTACTTCTTATAATAAAAACTAATACTCACTAAAGATGCTCCTCATAAAAGCCAAAAGCAATAATAACAATAATTATAACATGTAAATTCTAAACCAATTAATATGACAATATGGCTGAAGAGCAACACATTATTTGTTAAGACTTGACTAATTGAAAACTTCTATTAGCTTTTTTTTTGTGATCAATCATTATTAATATAGACATACCTCTAAAATTTGTGGCCAGAAATTTAGGCTTTTTAAACAGTTAAAGTAATGAAATGTTAAACATCTATGTTAAACATGTATAATGTGCTATTTATATCAACGTCATTCTTACAAGATTTGATTTGCTTGTTGACAACAATTTCAGCACAAAACCATGAGGCATCCACTCCAGAAATTTTATAAAAGTTTCCTTTCTCTTTATCTTTTCTCATTTATTTCATAGATTTATTTATTATTCAAAAACTAGAAAATAAGCTTGGATACTAATTCAGATGACTACTGAGCTCTAAGCTAAATGTATTTATTTTCAATTTGATGGCTCCTCAACCTTTTGCAGAATTAATTTTCTAGTGTCTGTGAAATCCATCTGACGGGATTCTGATTATCAGAGCTAGCAAGGCAAGTTTGGAGAAGGTGATTAACATGTCATGAATACAAAATTACAAAACTGTGCATATGAAGTGGAAATTGGGGTTGATTCATTTAATTTGGAGAAGAGAGGAGATTTGGGTTATTGTAAACACAATTGTTGGTTTTCAGATAATAGAAAATATCAACAAAAACAAAATATTATTGATCAAAACTGTCTCAACTCTTAGCAGCTTTTATTAACTTTTTTAGGTTCCTCTGTTATTCTTGAAGATAAAGCAATACTACCTAAAATTTCTCTCTTATGAAATTTGGGCTCTTTTAAATTTTCTGAAAATTCCAAGTTTTAAAAATAATCCATGGATATATGGGATTGCTGAGAGAAATACTTTTGTTTTTTCTCTAGATTGGTTTTTCCATCCAACCCATGAATATTAGTTAATTCTTATAGATTACTATGTGCCCAATAATGTTCTAAGGGCTTAACATATGTTTACAGATGTTAACTCATTTAATGCTTACATCAACCCTAAAAGGTTGTTATAGAGATTAAACTGAAATTATTGGCTCCATTTTACAGGTGAATAAACAGAAGTGCAGGAAGGTTAAGTAACTTTTCCACTGTGTCAAAGAGCTAGAAAGTACTGCAGTTGAGATGTCATTAAAAATGATACCGAATAAAAATATTATCCTGTATTGATTTCCAAATTCTGATTAATAAAATCAATATTTTTAAAAATGTCACTCAATAAAACAGACAAACTAAAATTTTTCCAGAGGGAGATAATCAAACTGAAGGGAAGTTGAGTGGGGCATCAAGTAGGGGTTAGATATCAACTCATCAAAAAAGCTGTAGTAAGGATTTCAAGAGGCTCTATCCAATTCTAAGAATCTAGGATTCTAAGTACATCACTAGCTCTCAATCCACTGGAGCTGGGACACACTCTTCCCTCCTGTCTGTGGACATCAGAGCTTGAGACTCTTTAGCTTTTGGGTTCCAGGACTTACACCAAGGACACCATCAGCTTCCCTGTGTTATTAGGCCTTTGAACTTGGACTGAGCCATGCTACCGGCATCCAGATTATAGACTGTCTACCCTGGGACTTTTCTTCATAGTCACATGGCGACGGGTCTGGAGCGGCCA
>NW_007747731.1:0-12234 GCF_000696425.1 Galeopterus variegatus
CCTGCCGCCCGGCCGCGCACGCGCAGTGGCTCACGGGCCACGCCGGCGGCTGTTGTCGGCTCTCCGTGGGCGGGGCCACCGACCGAGGTGAGGCGACGCCCGGCAAACGGCCCGCTCGGGCTCAGACGTGCAGACCGACGGGTGGTAAGGGCGGCTGAGCGTGCAGGGCGCCGTTGCCTTTCCGAGTTGCTCTCTTCCAGGCTCTGTCCGGTGGTCAGCATGGCCCGTGAGTGTGCGGACGGGTGGGGGGAACGGCGGGGAGCGTCAGGCGAGTGAGCCTAGCACCGCGGCGCGGCTGGCGGGGTAGGCGGGGTCTCACCGGTAAATCCCTTGGGCCGGCGGGGCTGGGACCCCAGCTTCCATCAGCAGAGGGAGAAGGACGGTGGGTTCCGTTCCGGCCTCTCAGGCCGGACAGGTGCCTGCCTCCGAGGCGCAAGTTTGCATGGTAATGAACACACGAAAGCACTCGTGGGAGGTGTGGGGAGACGGCCACCCCAGGGTGGTGGTCCTTGTTTGGAGGCGGATTACAGCAGATATCTAAAGTCTTAAGGCCTAATGAGGATCCGGAGCTCCGACTGAGTCTCCTCCTGGTTCTTTTGTTTGACCCTTACATGTAGGGTTTTACAGGCATCTGCATTTGCTAGCTTGAACAGTCGAATTGCTGAACTTGTGCGAGGTGTGATCTGTATCGTTCTCTTTCCACCCACACCCATCAAAAACCAGAACTTATTTTGGAATACTGGCCCATAGAGACAGGTGATCGGAATGCCTGTTTTAAAAGATCTGATATTTATAGCTAGTGAACATCTAGATTGGTATGATAATACTCTTAAGTACCTTTAAGCTTCCTCCTTGTCAGATCTGGGAACACCATCAATGCAATACTTTGCTGGCTTATCTATTAAAAGTCAAACTTCAGATGCTTAAGAGCCCTTTAATGGAATTATTAATAATTCTGGAGATGGGAAAAGAACATGACAGTTTGTCTTTGTAGGTGGAAATCAACGAGAACTTGCCCGCCAGAAAAACATGAAGAAAACCCAGGAAATTAGTAAAGGAAAAAGAAAAGAGGATAGCTTGACTACCTCTCAGAGAAAGCAGAGGTAAGTGGTACAAATAGAATTCTCAAATCACTGAAGTTTTGATTGAAGCTACACTTTGGAGAATGAAAAGCATTTTTAAAACATTGGTAGAGGGCCAGCCTGGTGGCGCACTGCTACAGTGCGCCACTTGGAAAGCGTGGCGGCGCTCCCACTGAGGGTTCGGATCCCACATACAGACCGGCCGCTCACTGGCTGAGCGAGGTGCGGGAGCAGCACCGAGGGTTGCGATCCCGTTGCCGGTCCCGGTCCAGTACGGGCGCGACACTGAGGGTTGCGATCCGTTTCCGGTCACGAAAAAAGACAAAAAAAAAACAAAAAAACATTGGTAGAGTGGGCCTAACCTGTGGAAGGGGTTGACAGTGATGAGTATCTGTTTTGTGCCAGGCACAGTAAAACCATATGGGGTAGTCATTACCCTTACCTGTGGATGAAGAGTTTAAAGCACTGGAGCTTGTTTTGCAGAAAATCTCATGCAGCTCCTCCACAACAATAAGAACTTTATTCAGCAAAATAAGGCACTGTTAGGTGCTAGGGACACAACAATTTCAAAGCAGACAGCCTACCCAAACTAGTCTGGAGACAAGTGGCTCAATTATAGTGATAACTGTTCTGAAAGAGAAACAAAAAAGGTATTTGTAGCTGTATTGACTTCTGAAGATCCACTAGGTTGTAGAGAATGCATGTACATAGTCTTGATAAGAAACTTACGTGTGACAAATAGTACAATGCTTTAATGAGACTGCAGCTTAAGTTAAGAAAAAAGTGTGTTTATGTTTCTAAAAAAGCTAGCCAAAGTTTAATCTTATTCTAAAGTCAAATTTTCCATATGGAACTGGAGGTTAGGTGAATAACTGCATGTGCTTCCTGTTGGCTTATCAGTGGTTCTCAATCCTGGCTGCACATCATAATCACCTGGGAAACCTTGATGGCTACTCAAGCCTGTGCCCTACACCCAGTTCTTATTTAATTGGTCTGGAGTTGGGCATTAAAAAGCATGCTGGGTAATTTTTATTATACCTTGGTTATATCTTAAAACCTGACTAAAAACAGCTCCCCAGGTGATTCCAATGTACAGCCACAGTTAAGAATTATTGGTTAATGAGGTTGAATCCCTTAACTATCACTTCACGTTTTCTTTTGATAATATTTATTATAAAAGCGTTTAGCTTCACCTTAAATTTCTGTTTACTGGGCTGGCCAGTTAGCTCACTTGTTTAGAGCATGGTGCTCATTAACACTAAAGTAAAGGGTTCAGATCCCTGTACCAGCCAGCTGCCAAAATAAATAAATAAATAGTTTCTGTTTACTCACATTGGAGTAAAAGTGAATTTACTGGGTGAACACAGGGAACACCTTTTATTTATTTTTTGACAGTGCTCTAACCAGCTGAGCTAACCGGCTAGTCCAGTAAAAGTGAATATGGTATGGATCAGTGACTCTGAAATAATTTTTATTGGAGAACTGTGTCTAGCTTGGTTCAGAAATAGCCATTGTTTACTGAATATCTACTCCTTATAAAAGCTCTGTTCTAGATGCTATGTATCTGTTATCTCTATTCATCACAGCCCTGAAAAGTGGTATTAACACCAATGTGTAGAATAGGAAACTGAGGCTCTGAACTTCAGTAACATTACTAAGGTCATACAACAAGCACAGCAGAGTTTGGTTTCAAACAGAAAAATAATGATCACTATTCTTTTCCACTGTATCTCATTTCTTTGTAGCTGTCTTATTTTTCCTTCCTTCTATTCCTTGTTTTTGCTACTGGCTTTGCAGAAATGTCTTAGTGTCATGGATAGATCTATTCAATCCTGAATTAAAATCTAATTCTAAATCATCCTGATAAATAGCCAAGACTTTGAAATTGGACAGACCTTGGTAATTATGTGATTAGGGCAAAGTTTAGTGCTGAGCCTTTTTTTTTTTTATATCTGAAACATGGGGTTGATAACTCAGTTGTGGGACTTAAGCCATAGCCAGTAATGCTTGGCACAAAGTAGGTGCTGATTACATAGCCATTTAATATATTTTTAAAATATGGGAGCCATGGACTCATGGATCACTTAGCCCAGGTAGTCTGGTTATAGTTCAGAGTTAATGTGGTATGTGGAGTTTCAGTTAAGCGACTCAAAGGGCAACGAAAGTGTCCTGAATATCCTGATTTTCTTTAGTGTAATCCAGTTCTCATCACTAGCTATTGAGCTTTTTGTCTTATAAGAAACTGAATTGCTTCATAACATCATGTCCTAATCCTAGGTACCAGTTAGGAAATCTAGGAGACTTTTTAAATTACTCTTCTTTCAGGAAAAAAAAATTAGAGTGAATTAACTTTGTTAACAACCAAGAGTAATTGCCATTATTTCTGCATGTGGCTGCCTAATGTGAGATTCTCTTATATACATTAATAGCTAGTCTCAGAACAATTTTGATGTATATTGCTCTGATTTTGAAAGGGCTTTGAGACTATTTGCCCAAGGTCATGATAATAGTAGAGATGGTATTTAAAATAATCTGACTTCAAAGCCTTTGCAGTCTTTGCCTTTCCATTTTGTCTCCATCCGTGAAAACAGAAAGACATGAATGTTTATACTTTCTTTTAAATTGTCTTCTAATGTACTTAATGAGTTATGTGTAGAAAGCAACTGAGAACATAAAATCAGTTTTTCTGTAACAACTTATAGCCTTTTCATCCATTATAGGGACTCTGAGATCATGCAACAAAAGCAGAAGGCAGCTAATGAGAAGAAGTCTATGCAGACAAGAGAAAAATGATGACTGGCTGTTTGGAAAACCTGGGTGCTACTGCCAACTCGGTGTATCATAAGCTCTCAGATCTCGAGATTTGGTAGAGTGAACAGTCATTACATATGATATAATCTATCCTTATAAAACTGTTTATTTTAAACTTTACCTTTCAGCCTGACTTAGTGTGATATTTTAGAACCATTCTTCAAAGAATAAAACACCATGCATATGATGTATTGGTGAATGTTATTTTTTTGTCAGCTTTGAACATTTGTGTAATTTGATAGGTAATGTGATCAAATAGGTTCTCTTATATAAATCTAGAATCTTCATCATAAATTTTGTTAAAGTAGATCTTTAAAGCAAATTTTAGGCCTGGCCAGTTAGCTCAGTTGGTTAGAGTGCAGTGTGTGGTGTTATAACACCAAGGTCAAGGGTTCAGATTCCCTTAGCCAGCCAGCTGCCAAAAAAGTTAAAAATAAAAAAGGTCAATTTTATTGTATAATAGAATTAAGATCCATTTGAATAATTTTGCTTTGTAATCAACTGGTTTGCATGAAGAATTTGCAATAGCTAATACAAACCACCTGGAATAGCAACTAAATGGATGTAAATTAAATGAGGTGTCAGAGTTCTGCTTATACAAGGTCAAGGATTTGGATCCCCTTACCAATTAATTGGCTGCCAAAAAAGAAAAAGGCCTACTTATAGCGTTAAAAATTTTTGGAATGAGGGGAAAAAAAGAAAACTAAAAAATGTTTAAGAAATATTTTGGAATGAGTGCTATATTTCAATCTGTTCTGAGCCTCTTCAAAAACTTCTGAACTTGGGCCGGCCCGTGGCTCACTCGGGAGAGTGTGGTGCTGATAACACCAAGGCCCCGGGTTCGGATCCCATATAGGGATGGCTGGTTCGCTCACTGGCTGAGCGTGGTGCTGACAACACCAAGTCAGGGGTTAAGATCCCCTTACCGGTCATCTTTAAAAAAAAAAAAAAAAAAACTTCTGAACTTGATGGTAGTTATTAATTAGGAAATGCATTAATCTAGAGAAATTAAGGTTTGAGACCTTGTTCTATTCTGAAGTAAATATGCATAACTACATCAAAGATAATGAAAAATGCCATTGAAGTAGTAAAAAATAATTTTATAGTAAGTTCTTCTGGACTGGCCGGTTAGCTCAGTTGGTTAGAATGTAGCCTTGTAACACCAAGGTCACAGGTTCTGATTACCATACTGGTCAGCCACCAAAAACAAAAGGTAAGTGTTCTTCACATACTTGATTTTTCTCACATAGTGCAATCCAGCAAACTTACTGATCATCTTATTGTCAACCACTATCTGAATGGACAGATCTTCAAGTTCACCTGATATCTTAATATCTCATAATAGGTCACTTACCAGTTGGTACCACCTATAAATAAGATGAACCCTAAGTGTCTGTCTAGTATTGAATGAGGCAACATTGAAGTTTTTTGGTTTCTTTTTTTTTTTCAATTTTAATTTTTAACCGTGAAGTTTTTAGTCTGAATTTTAATCTTCATATTAGCACAGATTTTTCATTAAAGCATTGTTTCTTGGGTTAACTTTAATCTTCAGAATTTGCTCTTGTAACTAGCATCACAGAAAAGATTACAACAGCTTAGGTTACATTCTAATAAAAGGGATAATGAGATCTAATTGTACCACAAAGATTCTTTATGGGTCTAATTTCTGTAATTCTATCTCCAGAATTTCTACACAGAGTAAGTCATGAGTACAAAGAAAGTTTTATGCTTTAAACTATATCTTTTATTTGCTTTTTTTTAAGTGGACAGTTTCCATAGTTTAAAATATCTTGTGGCATTTAGGGCCACCCATGGCTCACTTGGGAGTGTGTGGTGCTGATAACATCAAGGCCATAGGTTCAGATCCCTACATAGGAATGGCTGGTTAGCTCACTTGGGAGAGCGTGGTGCTGACAACACCAAGTCAAGGGTTTAGATACCCTTACTGGTCATCTTTAAAAAATAATAATAATAAATAATAAAATACAAATAAAATATCTTGTGGCATAGAAGAAAAGTTTAGGCTTTTAAAAATTTAATATAAATCTAGGGAAATCTACAGTTTCCAAAATAACAGGGATATTAGGATAAGGAAGATTCTAAGCTGTAATTAGTCATTAAGAATTAAATTCAAAACCGATTGTTCTTGATTAATTTTTACAACATTTAATTAAATAAATTGTTAAGATAAGGGTTTGATTTTTAACTTCAACATGACCATATGTTTCTTCAAGTGAGGCAGAAAAGCTATCTGAGAGGAAGAAAATTAGGTCTAACTGTTGTAATATATTGACACCTGTCACAGTATATTTAAGCAAGATAACTAAAATAGTTAAACTTCTTCAGAGGTAAACTGGTAAGTACAAAATATTAAGGGAAAATATTGGTGAATAATTTTAGAAAAGTTCATTTATGTACTAACTTTAGTTTGGATATTTATTTTATTATTATTTTTTGGAGAAGTGGGTTGGGCGGCTGGTTGGTACAGGGATCCAACCCTGTACTTGCCAGCCAGCTCACAGGATATTTCTTTTAGTTTGTTGCCAAAGCAAAATAAAATTATCTAGGTGATGTAGTACCAGCTTAGAATGTAATTTGGAAAAACCAAACCCCATGGAATACTTGACATTAAAATACTATCTTGCATCATCCTCAAGAGGAGGTAGTGCATTATCATAAGAAATTTTCATAAGTCCTAATGAAAATAAGTAGCAGCATCTACTACTGCCCAAGATATACTGAGATCAGTTCCATAGTTACTTGATTCTTTTTGAATGCCTTTTCTATTCATGGCATGTGTGAGAAATTGTGACCCACTTATCAATCTCTAACCTATTTTTGAAAAATAGGGAAAAGGGAATATTGATTACTGACATTTTCCTAACGTAAAAAAAAATTATACTTTCTAACTTTAAAAAATTTTTTTTCACTTTTATTGTATTTATTTTTCTCCTGTTTATTGTGAGTGGGGGACGTTTTCTTTAAAATTCCTCTCCTGGGCCAAAAGAACCTCCCCGACCCTGTGCCCGTGGAAGTGGGCAGCCAGTCCATGCCCCCCTCGCAACGTTTCTGGAGACAGGAAAGGATGGGCAGGCAGGCAGGGCCTGCTCAGTCCCTCCGAAAAAATGGCCAGAACCAGAAAAAAGCCACCACCCCCTCCCTGGGCTCACAGGGCTGGGTGTGCACCCCGCTCTCCCACTAGCTACCTCCTCTCCTGTCTGGGAACTCTTCCCTCCTTCCTCCTCTGAGCTCCCCTCCCGGCATCTCAGCCCCAGCCCGCCTGGCTTCCCCACCAGCCCTGAAGGTGCTTGAGCTCTTCGCCGCCCCCTGTGCAGAAGACCCAGACTCGCTCCAGCCGACTCTGGCCCCACTTGTCAGCCCCTCCACCCACCCACAGATGGGGCACTGGCCTCACCCTGTCATGGAGGGAGGCGATCCTAGGGCCTGCGGCACGTGCTCCCACAATGCCTCCTCAGCAGCCTGCCCTAAACCAAGCTGCAGCAGCTCCCATCTCCCTCTCCCAGGCCCACCCAGGGAAGGGCGGCCGAGCATCCTTTTCCACCAGGACACGGTGAGGGAGCAGCCTGACTGGCCTGTCACAAGTACATCTTCATGGCCTCTTGCCTCGTGGGGCAGTGGTGGGCGTGGAGCTGGGCCAAAAGCGCCCTGGACGTGGCCTTGAAGGGCATGTCCTGACTCTTGTTCCACACGTGGACGGTGCAGGTGGCGTTGAGCAGCCAGGGCAGCTCCTCAGGGCTGAAGTCCTTGAAGTACTTCCAGTTCTGACAGCGGATGGGGTAGAAGGCCTCTTGGGGCAGTGTTGTGACGTTGTGGCAGGAGCAGCTCTCTCCCAGGCTGCGGATGGAGCATCACTTCCTGAAGCCCCGCATGAGCAGCTGCGCGCCCTAGTGGCCCCAAATCCAGCCTTTGTAGTTGACCACAAAGTCGTGTGTGCACAGTGCCATGAACTCATGCCTGTGCTTGAAGGCTAGGAAGGCGCCAATGCAGACATAAGTGGGATGGGGCGCCCAGCATGTTGATCGGGTACCTCAGGTTCTTGAGGACGATGAAGTCCACGTCCGGGTAGATACCCTTGAACTTCCACATGAATGCGATCCTGGAGGTGTCAGAAAGCATGGGCAGCAGGTAGGGTTCCCACTGCCGCCACACAGCCACATACCAGGCTGCCAGGGGCGTGTCCCGGAACCACCCCTCCAGGTCCAGTGGAGCATCTGGACGTTGGCAAAGCAGCCCAGAAGCGATGCCAAGGTGCCAGGGCTGGGAGGCGTTGCCGCCGGGCAAGCCCTTCATCAGGACCACCACCAGGGACAGTCCTGGCAGCCGACTCCACCTAGCACATGAACAGGAAGTTGGAGTTGGTTCAGTCTGAAGTCTCCAAGAAGAAGACGTTTCCGGGTCAGGGGTTGCTGGAGGGCAGGGTGGAGGCAACAAAGGGAGGCCAGGGGGTGTCTGCAGGCAGGTTATAAAGTTGCCTCTGGTCCTTGGGCTCTCCAACAATGTGCTAGTAGATCGTGAGGAAGAGGGAAAATGTGAACTTGAAGCCGATGATGAATAGGGTGCAGACCTGCTGCCTCAGCATTCAGCAGGCATTCAGGGATTTGGACATGGTCTCCCCATATCACCAGGGGCCTCCAGCAGGAATTGGCTGGTCTGTAAAGTAGGAGTAGTGGGCTACAGACTGCAGTCTAGCAGGGTCCCCTTCACTCTCTGAAATACACCTTTGAGCTTTCCAGGGACCAGGCCAGTGCCACCTACAGTGTGCAGCCTACATGGGCCAAGCCAGAGTCTAGTCTATGCAAGGACCATCAGAAATGATGGCTTTGCCATGTGGTACACAGGCTTCTCTGCCTAGGGAGGCCCGTCCCCCTGGACCTGCTGAGGCTGGCAGCCTGTGGAGGCCCAGCTCATGCACTCATGCACTCATGTACCCCTCAGCTGAATTAACCAAGCCTGAGGCTCATCTGAGGCAGACCACTAAGCACCCTTGAGGACTTTTAGCATGAAGATGGGCTCTGCAAGCCTAAGTGCTGGCTGGCCAATGGGTGGTATGACTAGCTCGCTCACAAGCAGGATGCTTGGCTCCAGGCACAAGGGGTTGCCTGCCAGGTCCCAAAGCCCTTTGCCCCAGACTTGATGGGGTCTCCTGGCACCTAGCTGCCCAGACCTAGCCCAGGGCTGTGCTTCTCACAGACACAGGTCTGGAGTGAAAGGGACAGGGAATTTGCACCATAGTCCATGACCCTGACTAGTACTATTGCCCTTGGACCCTCACTCTACTGTTGATGCCCAGTTGGCCAGTAGCCAGGAACAATCTTGGTGTCTCCCGCACCGCGCTCAGCCAGTGAGCGCACTGGCCATCCCTATATAGGATCCGAACCTTGCTGCCTCGGCGCTCCCAGTGCCGCACCTCCCGAGTGAGCCACGGGTTCGGCCCCCTTAACTTTTAAAAAATAGGGGCTGGCTGGTTAGCTCAGTTTCTTAGAGTCTGGTGCTGATCCAAGATCCAGGGTTCGATCCCCATACCAGTCAGCTGCCAAAAAAAAAAAATATATATATATATACACACACACACATATAACAATTATATACAATATATGTAAACATATATAATTATATGTAAATATTATATATTATGATTTTATATAATTGTAAAATATAATATTTATACATAATTTAAATATAGTTATAATAATATTCATATACAATTATATAATATTTATATATGTAATTTTGATGTATATTATAATATATATAATTTTATGTATATACATTTCCCCCCCATCTTTTTATAGATGGGAAGAGTTTCCTACTTCCAGAAAGTGACTTAGTCTTTTTTGTATAATATTAAAATGCCACCTTGTAAAGACAGCCTTTCCATTCAAGGTAGGCGTCATATTACGACATTTAGATTTTAGTCTATAATCTCTTTCAAAACTATTGAACTTTAAAAAACATATTCCTAAAGTGAAAATCTAATATAAAACTGACTTTGACAGATTATGATATTTGTATGTTTTACCATCTGTGTCAGGGTTTTTAGCAGTGACTAAGCAGAGAGCATGTTAACTTCTTTAGGTAACTTCCTAATTGCCTTTGGTGATGAGGACCTCTTAAAAAAAAAACAAACTAAAATTTAATTTTAAAATATGCAGTTTAGGGGCCGGCCCGTGGCTCACTCGGGAGAGTGTGGTGCTGATAACACCAAGGCCCCGGGTTCGGATCCCATATAGGGATGGCCGGTTCGCTCACTGGCTGAGCGTGGTGCTGACAACACCAAGTCAAGGGTTAAGATCCCCTTACCGGTCATCTTTTTAAAAAAAAAATTTTTTTTTTTAAATATGCAGTTTAGTACTTTTATGAAATTGTCAATCACATTTATCCATTAGATCAAAACTGAGTAAGAACATTTATTACACTGCCTCCTACAACTTTATCTGCTAACGTACTTGCTATATAGTAATTACATATTAGAATATATTGTCTTTAGAGATGGCCAAGTCATAAAAATGTCACTGAGAAATGGAGAATAACATTAATATGCTCAAACGCACTTCCCTGTAAATTCCAGAAAGATTTAAAACTTACTACATATTTTTCCTTACACCTTTGCTTCTTAAAAAAATCTTTGACATAGTGCTAATTATCTAATGCACAATAAAAATTCATAGGTCGCCTATATTTGCATGGGTAAATTGAGATTTTCTTTTTTTTTTTTTTCCCTTTTTGTCTTTTTTACTGACCGGTAACGGGATCACAACCCTCGGTGTCGTGCCCGTGCCGGGGACCAGCAACGGGATCGCAACCCTCAGTGTTGCGCCCGCACCGCGCTCAGCCAGTGAGCAGGAACCGGTCTCCACATGGGGTCCAAACCCTCGGCGGGAGCACCGCCGCACTCCCAAGCGGCGCATTCTCCAGTGCGCCACCAGGCCGGCCCTAAATTGAGATTTTCTAATTTGATTATAACGTGACTTTTGTAGAAATATTTTCCATGCCACATACTACTGTTGCTACTTTACCAGTTGGGGACTTTGCTTACTGCTGTATCTGTGCAGAAACATTTGCTTGCAGCATAGTTTGGTGAGGCTTTGTGTACACTTGTGTTTTTATAAGAAATCTGCCAACCAACCTGGCTGTTATCAACAACATAATCCTATTGAATACTTTCTTGTTAGAAATATGTATTACGGGGGCCGGCCCGGTGGTGCACTGCTACAGTGTGCCGCTTGGGAAGCGCGGCGGCGCTCCCGCCGAGGATTTGGATCCCACATACAGACCGGCCGCTCACTGGCTGAGCAAGGAGTGTGGGCAACACCGAGGGTTGCGATCCCGTTGCCGGTCCCGGTCCGGTCTGGGCGCGACACTGAGGGTTGCAATCCCTTTACCGGTCAGTAAAAAAGACAAAAAGGGGAAAAAAAAAGAAAAAAAGAAATAAGTATTACGTGACAAAAACTTTTTTTTTTTTTTTTTTTTTTTTTTTTTTTTTTGGTCAAAGGGGGGACTTGTATCACTAAAGGTGACTGGCTTATGAATGGACACTTAACGTAGTTACATAATTATTTTAATATATGCTTTATTTTGTTTGTTTCAGGCAGCTGGCTGGTACAGGGATCGAACCCTGGACCTTGGTGTTATTAACATCATGCTCTAACTGAGCTAACTGGCCAGCCCTAATATATGCTTTAATATTTATCCATTAGGGCATAAAAAATATGTGGTCTATTACTTCTGATTTCATGGTATATTGGAATTTTTGGTTGCAGCAACAGAATCATTAATTTATAACAAATTGTTTGAAAGGATGAGAGACTCCAGAGTCAAGGAAAAGTCGAAGACTCAAAGTTTTGGAAAGGTCAAGAATTGGAACAGTTCCAGGTATCTTAAGGGTAGGTACTATGAGACAGTTTTTTTTTTCCACAGTGCTGCTTTGAGATTAAAGTTCTGACAATTATTTTTAGTCTTTATGTCATTCAGAGTATCTCCAACTGAACTTATTTATGTGCCCACCCCTCAGCAAGAGGAAGGCAGGTTGCCCATGGTGATGGTAAAACCAAGACTGCATCCAGTAGGTGGTCCCCCAAACAAATTTGGGGTTATTTGACAAAAAGAAGGGAGAATAGATGCTGGGCAGACTAAAACAATAGATGTTCAATCTTTTTACTGCAAAGCTAAGATAAAATTTAAAAAATACAAATACTCGGGCCGGCCTG
Organism: Galeopterus variegatus; assembly: GCF_000696425.1. Taxonomy (NCBI): domain Eukaryota; kingdom Metazoa; phylum Chordata; class Mammalia; order Dermoptera; family Cynocephalidae; genus Galeopterus; species Galeopterus variegatus. The sequence continues at coordinate 12,122 of NW_007747731.1, forward strand.
TGGCTCACTCGGGAGAGTGCGGTGCTGATGGCACCAAGGCCCCGGGTTCGGATCCCATATGGGGATGGCCGGTTCGCTCGCTGGCTGAGCGTGGTGCTGACAACACCAAGTCA
>NW_007747732.1:0-201 GCF_000696425.1 Galeopterus variegatus
AAACCCACTGAGTGTGCCATCTGTTTTTTGAGGGGATCCTGTGTGGACTCAAATGCTTGTTGGCCTCTATCTGTTAATCTTTTAAGATATTTGCGTCTGCAGTTGTGAGACTGTGCTGTTGTTTGCTTTGTGTGCAATGGTATTAGATTTTGCTGCTACTCTGCTGCTACGTCTTGTCATTGAACTTCATTGAGTTTTTAT
>NW_007747732.1:5902-6587 GCF_000696425.1 Galeopterus variegatus
ATTTAAATGTATCAACTGTACATAGTTATAAGGTACAGAGTTGTATTTCAATACATGTATTGGATAGTATGCACATTTTAACAGTATTAACTCTTCCAAGTCATAAACATGGAATATCTTTTCATTTCTTTGTGTCTTCTTCCATTTTTTCATCAATGTTTTATAGTTTTCAGTGTAGAAATCTTTCACTTACTTGCTAACTTTCCTTCTAAGTAATTTATATTCTTGTAGTTATTGTAAGTAGGATTGTTTTAATTATTTCCTCTTCAGATAGTCTATATTTAGTGTATGGAAGTGCTATTGACTTTTGTAGGTTGATATCTAGGGTTGTTATTTTAAAGATGAAATAATATTATTTAATTTAAAGATTTGTTATATCTAAATATATCTTAATAATGTTGATACATTTGTGTATATGTATTCATATTATAAATATGTTAGAATTTTATATAAAATTATAAATTTATATATAATATCATAAGTTATATATAATTAAAAATATTTCCTTTTGTTATTGGTTATGAATATTCATGGGGTATGAAGCTGACCATCACCACTCTGCCCAAGCCAGATCAATACTGGCAGCATGCCCATTACCACAAAATGTGATTATATCCCTAGTCACCCACCCAATTAATCCCCATCCTCCACTACCCCTTTTCTCATACCCCATTTTGTATCCCTG
>NW_007747732.1:8181-12234 GCF_000696425.1 Galeopterus variegatus
TTTGCCCATTTTTTAATAAGGTTATATGTTCTTTACTATATAATTGCTTGAGTTCTTTGTATATTCTGGATATTAATCCCTTGTCAGATGCACAATTTGCAAAAATTTTCTCCCATGCTGTAAGTTGTCATTTCACTCTGTTGATTCTTTCCTTTGCTGTGCAAAAGCCTTTTAGTTTGACACAATCCTATTCATTTATTTTTTATTTTGTTGTTTGTGCTTTTGGGTTCTTGTTCATAAAGTCTGTGGCCAGACCTCGTTCCTGAACTGTTAAACCTATATTTTCCACTAGTAGTTTTACAGTTTCATGATTTTTACCTAAGTCTTTAATCCATTTTGAGTTGATTTTGATATATGGTGAGAGGTGCACATCTAGTTTCATTCTTCTGCAAATGGATATTCAATTTTTCCAGCACCACTTTCTAAAGAGACAAGTTTTTCCCCAATGTATGTTTTTGTTGCCTTTATCAAACATCAGAGGGCTGTAGGCTTGAGGGGTGATTATTGGGTTCTCTATTCTGCTCCACTGATACAAGTGTCTATTTTTATGCCAGTAACATGCTGTTTTGGTTACTATAGCTTTAGTATACTATAGTATAATTTGGAGTCAGGTAGTGTTATACCTCTGGCTTTATTTTTTTAGCTCATGATTGCTTTGGCTGTTCAGGGTATTTTGTTGTTCAATATGAATGTTAAGATTGCTTTTTCCATATCTGTGAAGAATGTCATTGTTATTTTGATTGCATTGAATCTGTAGATCACTTTGGGTAGTATGGACAATTTCACAGTGTTAAATCTTTCTGTCCAAGAGCATGGAATGTCTTTCCATCTTTTTGTATATTCTTTAATTTCTTTCAGTAGCGGTTTGTAGTTCTCACTGTAAAGATCTTTCACCTCCTTGGTTAAATTAGTTACTAGCTATTTTATTTTTTCAAGACTGTCATAAGTGGGCTAACTTTCTTGATTTCTCTTTCTGTTAGGTCACTATTGGAGAATATAAATGCAACTGATTTGGGACATTTATTTTGCATCCTGCAACATTACTGAAATTATTAACCAGCTCTAGGAGTTTTCTGAAAGAGTCTTTAGGTATTTTTATATATAGTATCAGGTCATCTGCAAATAGGGACAGTTTGACTTCATCTTTCCCAATCTGGATGCCCTTTATTTCTTTCTATTTCTTAATTGCTCTGGCTAGTACCTCCAGTACTATGTTAAATAGATGTGGTGAAAGTGGGCATCCTTGTCTAGTTCCTTTTATTATGGGAAAAGCCTTCAGTTTTTCCCCATTCAGGGCGATATTGGCAAAGGGCTTGTCATAGATGGCGTTTATTGTGTTGAGATATTTTCCTTCTATACCTAATTTGTTGAAAGTCTTTATCATGAAGGGGTGTCGAATTTTGTCAAACGCTATTTCTGTGTCTATTGAGATAATCATATAGTTTTCTCCCTTGATTTTGTTGATATCATGTATCACATTTATTGACTTTTGTATATTGAACCATTCTTGTATCCCTGGGGTGAATCCCACTTGGTCATGATGTATAATTTTTTTGATGTGTTTCTGTATTCTGATTGCTAATATTGTGTTCAGGATTTTTGCATCTATGTTTATCAAAGATATTGACCTTTAATTTTCTTTTTTTGTTGTATCTTTTTTCTGATTTGGGATCAGAGTTATGCTGGCCTCATAGAATGAATTTGGGAGAATGGCTTTTGTTTCAATTTTTTGTAATAGTTTGAGGAGAACTGGTACTAATTCATCTTTAAAGGTTTGATAGAACTCAGGTATAACACCATCTGGACTGGCTTTTCTCTGCTGGAAGATTTCTGATTGCTGCTTCAATCTCATTGCTTGTTATCCATCTGTTCAGATTTTCTGTCTCTTCTGGGTTAAGTCTGGGTGGTTTGTATGTGTCCAGAAATTTTTCAGTTTCTTCCAAGTTTTCATATATTTGTCTATAATAGTCTCTAATTATTCTTTGTATTTCTTTGGTATCAGTTGTAGTATCTCCCTTTTCATTTCTGATTATTGTTATTTGGGTCTTCTCTCTTTTTTCTTCTTGTTAATCCAGCTAATGGTTTGTGTATTTTACTTATCTTCTCAAAAAACCCACTTTTGCTTCATTAATATTTTGTATCATTTCTGGGTCTCTATTTCATTTAATTCTGTCCTGATCTTAATTATTTCTTTCTGTCTACTACCTTTAGGATTGCATTGTTGTTGTTTTTGTAGTTCTTTGAGGTGTAGTGTTAGGTCATTTATTTGGAGTCTTTCTATTCTTTTGATGTAAGCATTTGTTGCAATAAAATTCCCTCTTTGTACTTCTTTTGAAGTATCCCACAGGTCTTAGTATGATATATCTTTATTTTTTTCATTAGTTTTAAGAAATTTTTTGATTTGCTGTTTAATTTCTTCTTGGACCCATAGGTCATTCAGTAGCCTATTGTTTAGTTTCCCTGTATTTGCATAGTTTCCAGGGTTCTGCTTGTTATTGATTTGCAGTTTTAGTCCACTGCAGTCTGAAAAGATACTTGGAATGATTTCAATTTTTAAAACTTTCCTGAGACTAGATTCGTGACATACTATGTGGTCTATTCTGGAGAATGTTCCAAGTGCTGATGAGAAAGAAAGTATAACTCTATAGTTGTTGGGTTAAATATCTGCCATATCCAATTGGTCTAACATGTGGTTTAAATCCTGTGTCTCTTTGTTGATTTGTTGCCTGAAAGATCTGTGTTAAACTGAGAAAAGTGTATTGAGGTCACCCACTATTATTGTATTATGGCCTATCTCTTTCTATAGGCCTAAAACTGTTTGCTTTATATATCTGGGTTATCCAGTATTGGGTGCATACATATTTATGATTTTTTATGTTTTCTAGCAGGATAGATCCTTTTATCATTATATAGTGGCCTTCTTAGTCTCTTTTTATGGTTGTTGGTTTGAAGTCTATTTTATCCAATGTAAGAATAGTTATTCCTGCTCATTTTTGGTTTTCTTTTTCATGGGATGTCTTTTTCCATCCCTTCACTTTTAATCTGTGTGTGTCTTTACAGGTGAAGTGAGTCTCTTGAAGACAACATATACCTGGGTCTACCTTTTTAATCCAATCAGTCAGTCTATGTCTTTTGAGTGGGGAGTTTAATCCACTCATATTTAGGGTGTTATTTACAGGTATTATTTAACATCTATCATTAATTGCTTTTTGTTTAGATGTTTTAAATGTGTTTTGATCATTACTTCCCCTTTCATTTCTCTTCATCAATGTAATTTGGAAACTTGAGGTGTCATGATTTAGCTTCTTTCTCTTTCTCACTGGCATTCTTCTTTTAATGGTGGGTTTTCTTCTTTCTTGTGTATTTGTGATAGTGATATTGTGTATTTGTGATAGTGATCATCATTATTCAGATTCCAGATGAAGGAGTCCCTTGAGAATTTTTTGCAGGGCCAATCATGTGATGGTAAACTCCCACAAGTTTTGTTTGTCTGGGAAATATACTATTTTTCCCTCATTTCTGAAGGATAGCCTTTCTGGGTATAGAATTTTTGGCTGGAAATTTTTTTCTTATAGTATTTGAATATATCATTCCACTTTTTTCTGGCATGTAGGGTTTCAGTTGAGAAGACTATTGTTGTCGATGGGGGCTCTTTATAGGTGATTTGGTGCTTTCTTCTTGCCACTTTTAGAATTCTCTCTTTGTCTTTGAGCTTTGCATATATGAGTATATGTGTCTTGGAAAGGCTCTTTTTGGATTGAATCCCTTTGGGGACCTTTGAGCTTCCTGGATCTGAAGATCTGTATCTCTTCCTACACTTGGGAAGTTTTCTGTTATTATTTCCATGAAAAAGTTTTCAATACCATTTCCTTTCCCCTCCCTTTCTGGAATACACACAATTTGGATGTCAGAGCACTTCTTCTGGAATACACACAATTAGGATGTCAGAGCACTTGAGGTTGTCTACTATCTCTCTTAGATTTTCTTCATTATTTTTTTGTCCTTTTTTTGATGTGCCTTGTTTTGTTTTGAAAAGACCATCTTTGAGATCTG
>NW_007747733.1:0-349 GCF_000696425.1 Galeopterus variegatus
GGGTTAGTAACAATGATGCTGATGGCAGTAGGGTTTTGTGTCTGTATTTTGCGCACCGGGCACTGTGCTTAGGGCTTTTGTGCATGTCCCCTCAGACTGTAGAAGAGGAGACTTGGGGTCCCACTTGTTTTTTTAAAATTTACTTGGAGAGACATTAAAATGCAGGTAGAGTTAGGAAAAGTAGGTTGTTTGTACAGGGGACAGAATGCCTGCAGTGTGAGTGGGACAATCAGAATTGTCCAAGGGGATGAAATGGGCAACTTCAGAGTTTGGCCAGGCCCGTGCCTATCAAGGTGGCCTTTGTTGGGATATAGAGGACCTCAGGTCCCTTCGGTGCCCTCCAGCATCT
>NW_007747733.1:6018-6351 GCF_000696425.1 Galeopterus variegatus
GCCTCGCCAACAGAATGTATTAAACTTAGAAATTGTATCTCAATATTGTTTTTATTTGCATCTCTCTTATTGTTGAGAATGTTGGGCATTTTTCCACACGCTTAAGAGCCATTTGTATTTCTTTTCCTGTGAGGTATCTGCTCCTATCTCTTGCCCACGTCTATACTCTTTCTTTACTATTCTCAGGAACTCTATATATTAGTGATAGTTTTTTGTGTGTCATAAGGTGCAAATATTTCCCGCAGTTTATTTTTCCTTTTACTTTTCTTTTTTTTCTTTTTTTTTTTCCTTTTTGTCTTTTTTACTGACTGGTAACGGGATTGCAACCCTCGG
>NW_007747733.1:11896-12234 GCF_000696425.1 Galeopterus variegatus
CAGCCAGTGAGCGGGAACCAGTCTGTATGTGGGATCCGAACCCTTGGCGGGAGCGCCGCCATGCTCCCAAGCGGTGCACCGTAGCAGTGCGCCACCAGGCCGGCCCTTGTTCCTGATTTTAAATTGAGTTTCTTTTTGAATTTCAGTTGTGTGTTGTTTCCAAAGAACTTTTTTCTTGGTTCCCAATTGAGTCCATAACCAGACAATCTCCACAGCCCTGGGCACGTTGAAACACTGAACTGTGCTGTTTACTTATGATGGAAATAGAAATCAACAGTCCCACTGAAAGGGTGGAAGGGTGAGCTAACCAGCCTTCCTGCATTCACATAATATTTTAA
>NW_007747734.1:0-240 GCF_000696425.1 Galeopterus variegatus
ATAAAATAAATATAAAGTTTTCCCTTGAGAATAGTAAATAGTAAAAGGTAAGGTTAGCATGGATTGTATTTTTTGTTATAAGCTTTATGATACTATCTGGCTTTTTAAAACAAAGTATATGTAACACTTCGATAAAGTATATTTATTTAAAACTGCAATGAGTATTTGATTTTTCCTTTTAGATTGCTTTTGATGCCAAGATCTTGTTTCCCATGCATCCAAACAGTTAATTTGGTAAAA
>NW_007747734.1:5945-6431 GCF_000696425.1 Galeopterus variegatus
TGTTGATTTCTAGTTTTATTCTGTTGTGGTTGGATAAGTTAGTTGATATGATTTAATTTTTTAAAAAATTTGTTAAGACATGTTTTGTAGCCTAACATGTCATGTATTCTACATGCTGTTCCGTGTACTGCTGACAAGAATGTGTATTCTGCAGCTCTTGGATGAAATGATCTATAAATGTCCTTTGGGTCAAGTTGGCCTATGGTAGAGATTTCTTCTGATGTTTCCTGTTTGATTTTCTTTCTGGATGATCTGTCCTTTGCTGAAAGTGGGGTATTAAAGTTCCCAAATATTATTGTGATAGATTCAGTCTCTCCTGTTAGGTCCAATAATAATTGCTTTATATATCTTGGTGTTCCAGACTTGGGTGTATATATATTTAGAATTGTTATATCCTCTTGTTGAATTGATCCCTTATTATTGTATAATTACCTTACATGTCTATTTTTACTTTCCTTGGCTTGAAGTCCATTTTATCTGATAAAA
>NW_007747734.1:11494-12234 GCF_000696425.1 Galeopterus variegatus
CTAACTTGCTTCATTTCTCATATATTTTGATGCATAAATTAACAACTTTGAATCAAAATATGCATAGATTGTACAGGGAGACTGTATAGTGCTCACTCCACATAAACAGGAAATAATCTCACCCAGAATTTGGTTCCAATATCAAGACTGATGACAATACTCACACACCAGGAGGACATGAAAAGTGTCATTTCTTACTTAATGGAGGCTTTTTTGGAGAAAGAACTTACCCTCATAAGTTCCTTTATTTCTTCCTCTTTCTCTTTCTCCCTCTGTTCTCTCCCTCCTTCCTTCTCACTCTTCTTTTCTCCTTTCTTTTCTTTTGTTCTTCAATTTTTCTATTAATTGATAGACTACTATTTTTAATGCTTTTATTAAGCATACAGTCTAATAGTGAAAAAGTAGATTTTATGTTAATAATTCCACAAATAACTATTTACAGTTGCTATAAAGCTAAAAAAGAATTTTAAGTGCTATGAAAACATACAGTATGGATTTGGGACAGTGTCCCTGAGTAAATGACTGCCAATTGAGGCCTTTGGATTAGGTGTGGTCATTAAGTGAATTGTAAAGTAACTATGGTTGATGAGAGCCGGGTCCCCAAATTTTAATGACAGTTTAACTACTGTTTAGTTATATTACCATCACTGGTTTCTTGTAGGTGTTGCTATAACCTTAGAATGCAGCATCACTTGACTAATTATTTTTTTTAATTAAGGAAATAATAAGAAAATCCATTA
>NW_007747735.1:0-5337 GCF_000696425.1 Galeopterus variegatus
CTAGTTTAGGCACCAGGGAAAAAGTGCACTGTGAGAAGGTAGGAGAAGAAAAAATAAAAGACAGACAAAATAGCCAATTAAGTGGAGCTTATTCAAGAAGGGGTATCAGATAATAAATATAATTAATTAGGTTAAATATACAGTAAATTAAGTGGTAATAAATGTAGAGAAAAAAAGAAGAAAAGGATAGATGTAGTGTGGGAGGTGAAATTTAAGTTGGTTTAGTTAGGAAGTATCTCATGCGAAGATGACATCTGAGCAAAAACTCGAAGGAGCTAGAGAAGTGAGCCATGCGGATATTGGGAAGATGAGCATTCTAGGTAGAAGGTAATACTGTTTCCAGTGTGTGTTGGAGGAACAAGAAGGAGGTCAGTGGGGTTAAAAGGTACTGTCTCATGAAGAGAAAAATTTCAAGTGAGGTTAGAGAAGTAAAGGGGTAGGGCCATGATCATGGAAAAGGCGTTTGGTTGTATTCCACGTAAGATGGGAGCTGTTGAGGTTTTGAACACAGGAGTGACCTGGCATAATTCCTTTTCTTAAAGATCACTTGGTTGCTGTGCTGAGAATCTAATACTCCAGGAGAAAGGGTGAAAGCAGAGAAACCAGTTAGGAGACTGTTGTAATAATTCCAATGAGAGAAATATTAGTGGCTTTGACCAGATTGGTGACAACGTAGGGGGTAAGAAGTAATGAGATATGAATATATTTTGTGGTAGAGCTAATAATATTGTTGCATGGATTTGATGTGGGGTAAAAGAGAAGGAAGAAAATCAAGGACCTCTAAAATTTTGGCTTCTGTAACTAGAAAAATGGAATTACTATTAATTAAGATATGGAAGGCTGTAGGTGGATCAAGTTAAGAGGGGAAGATCAAGAGTTTGTTTTTGGACGCAGTAATTTTGAGATGCCTATAAAATGTCCAAGGATATTTGTTGAGTAGATATTTGATTCTGAGTTTAGGGGAGAGGTCTTAGATGGACTTATAAATTTGTGAATCACCAGCATATAGATGTTCTTGAAAGGCATGAAACTAGGTGAGATCATCAAGGGAGTGAGTGTAGAAAGAAACAAAAACATAGTAACATGGCAGAGCACTTTTCCAGAGTTCTAGACCATAAAATCCAACTTTCTGCTGAATGTCTTCATTTAAGTATCCCCCAGGCATCTCAAATTCAACATTTCTAAAACTCAGTGCATAATCTGACCCCTTCTAAAACTTGCTCAGTAATCAAAGTGCCAATATTCAGTTAAATGATTACAACAGGCAATATTTTTGAGCTCTTTTACGTGTTTGGCATTTTGCTAAACACTTTATATGCAATATTTAACTTAATCCTCACAATATCATCAGAAGTAATATTGCTTTTTTCTTTCTGTTGCAGATAAAGAAAGAAAAAGTGAGGCTAGAAAGTTTGAATAAATTGCTCAGGGATACACAACTCATAAGTAATGAAGTTCGATGATTATCCCAGGTCTTTTGAATTCAGAACTCATATGCATAACCATCAGGTCATACAGCATTTCTGTGGGTGGCCTGTCACTGCAGCTGCAGACTCTGCAGACACAAGGGAGGAGGCTGCAACCATCACCACCATTGCTGCCACCATGAGTTAACCATGCTGCTGCCAAGGACACTGCAGGAATAATGGAGATAGCTGCTGGCTGCTGCAACAAGGTAACCCCACTGCTGTTGTGGGCACCACATACACAAGGGAGATAGTTGCAGCTGCTGATACCACTGCTGCCCCATGAGGCAACCCCACTGCCACCAAGTACACTGCAGATGCCAGGCAGGCAGTTGCAGCTGACGCCACTGCTGCNGAGGTCTTAGATGGACTTATAAATTTGTGAATCACCAGCATATAGATGTTCTTGAAAGGCATGAAACTAGGTGAGATCATCAAGGGAGTGAGTGTAGAAAGAAACAAAAACATAGTAATATGGCAGAGCACTTTTCCAGAGTTCTAGACCATAAAATCCAACTTTCTGCTGAATGTCTTCATTTAAGTATCCCCCAGGCATCTCAAATTCAACATTTCTAAAACTCAGTGCATAATCTGACCCCTTCTAAAACTTGCTCAGTAATCAAAGTGCCAATATTCAGTTAAATGATTACAACAGGCAATATTTTTGAGCTCTTTTACGTGTTTGGCATTTTGCTAAACACTTTATATGCAATATTTAACTTAATCCTCACAATATCATCAGAAGTAATATTGCTTTTTTCTTTCTGTTGCAGATAAAGAAAGAAAAAGTGAGGCTAGAAAGTTTGAATAAATTGCTCAGGGATACACAACTCATAAGTAATGAAGTTCGATGATTATCCCAGGTCTTTTGAATTCAGAACTCATATGCATAACCATCAGGTCATACAGCATTTCTGTGGGTGGCCTGTCACTGCAGCTGCAGACTCTGCAGACACAAGGGAGGAGGCTGCAACCATCACCACCATTGCTGCCACCATGAGTTAACCATGCTGCTGCCAAGGACACTGCAGGAATAATGGAGATAGCTGCTGGCTGCTGCAACAAGGTAACCCCACTGCTGTTGTGGGCACCACATACACAAGGGAGATAGTTGCAGCTGCTGATACCACTGCTGCCCCATGAGGCAACCCCACTGCCACCAAGTACACTGCAGATGCCAGGCAGGCAGTTGCAGCTGACGCCACTGCTGCCACTGCTGTGAAGTAACCCCACTGCCACTACAGACACCGTAGCTGTGTGGGCCACTGCTATGGACACTGCGGCCAAGTGGATCCTGCAGCCACCACTGTCACTGCCAGACAGCCACCAACGTCATGTGAGCAAATGACATGATTCTATATGTAGAAAAGCCTAAAGATGCTACAAAAAACCTCATTTAGAGTTGATAAACAATTTCAGTAAAGTTATAGGATGCAAAATCAACACACAAAAATCAGTAGTGTTTTTATACTCCAACAACAAACTAGCAGAAAAAAAAATCAAGAAAGCTAGCCCATTTACAATAGTTACCAAAACTAAACAAAAACAAAAACAAAACACCTAGGAATAAATTTAACAAAGGAGGTCAAGGATCTGTACAATGAGAACTACAAGTCAGTGTTGAAAGAAATTAAAGAGGACACAAAAAAAATGCCCCAAATAGGCAAAGCAATCCTGAGCAAAAAAATAAAAAAATAAAAAATAAAAAAAAAATAAAAAATGAAGCCAGAGTCATAACACTACCTGACTTCAAATTATACTAGAAAACTATAACAACCAAAACAGCATGGTACTGTCAAAAAAACAGACACTTGGACCAATGGAACAGAACAAAGAACCCAGAATTCAACCCACATACTTATAGCCAACTGATCTTTGACAAAGACACCAAGAACATACAATGGGGAAAAAAAACTGCTTCTTCAATAAATGGTGCTGGGAAAACTGGACATCCATATGCAGAAGAATGANAACAGCATGGTACTGTCAAAAAAAACCAGACACTTGGACCAATGGAACAGAACAAAGAACCCAGAATTCAACCCACATACTTAAAGCCAACCGATCTTTGACAAAGGCACCAAGAACATACAATGGGGAAAAGACTGCCTCTTCAATAAATGGTGCTGGGAAAACTGGACATCCATATGCAGAAGAATGAAATGAGACCTGGACCTCTTACTATATACCAAAATCAACTTAAAATGGATTAAAGACTTAAATATAAGATCTGAAACTGTAAAACTACTGAAAGAAAACAAAGAGGAAACATTTCAGGAAGTAGGATTGGGCAAAGACTCTATGAATATGACTCCCAAAGCACAGGCAACAAAAGGTAGAATAAACAAATGGGATTATATCAAACTAAAAACTTCTTCACAGAAAAAAACAAAAACAAAACAAACAAAAACAACAACAAAAAAACAATAGAGTGAAAAACCAACCTACAGAGTGGGAAAAAATATTTGCAAACTATTCATCCAACAAGGAATTAATATCCAGAATATACAAGATACTCAAACAACTTAACAGTAAAAAAACAAGTAATCAGATTAAAAAATGGGCAAAAGGGTTGAATAGACATTTCTCAAAGGAAGATAAACAAATGACCAACAGACACATGAAAAAATGCTCAACATCCCTCAGTTTCAGGGAAATACAAATCAAAACCATATTAAAATATCATCTCATCCCAGTTAGACTGGCTGTCATCAAAAAGACAGAGAATAATAAGTGCTGATGAAGATGTGGAGAAAGAGAAACCCTCCTGCACTGTGGATGGGACTGTAAATTGGTGCAACCATTATGGAAAGTGGAATGGAGGTTCCTTAAATAACTACAGATAGAACTGCCATATGATCCAGCAATCCCACTGCTGGGTGTATAACCAAAGGAATGGAAATCATCATGTCGAAGGAATATCTGCACCCCCATGTTTATTGTAGCTCTAGTTAGAATAGCCAAGAGTTGGATTCAACTTTAATGTCCATTGTCAGATGACTGGATAAGGAAATTGTGGTATGTATACACCATGGAATACTAGTCAGCCATAAAAAAGAATGAAATCCTGCCATTTGCAGCAACATGGATGATTTTAGAGAAAATTATGTTAAGTGAAATAAACCAGGCACAGAAAGAGAAATACTGCATGTCCTCACTCATAAGTGGGAGCTAAAAAGATAAATAAACAAAGGAAAAAAAGAAAGATGCAACAAACACAATGATACATTGAATTTGCAAAAGGAGAGAACAGAACTGAGGTTATTGGAGGTGGGAAAGGGGGAGGATGGGGGTAATGGAAGAATTTGTAAATGGCCATGAAAAAATATTAAAATGTATAATGTTGGACAAATGAATTATCTTGATTTGAGCACCACTTATTGTGCACAGGTATTGGTATTCAACTCTGTACCCTACAGATATGTATAATCAACAATGTTTTAATTAAAAAGAAAATGTTCAGTTAGGTTAATGTACCTCATAGGAGTGGGATTGAGAACCACAGCGGTAGTGGCTCTTCCGTAAGTTTCTTGCTGCTATTTTCCATTCAGATAGGTCAAACACAGTGCCTTTTTGTTTGACCACAATTTTGTTTTAACATCTTTTAAAAATATGTTAATAGGTATTCATAGGTCTTTTGCGAACGTCTTGATTTTGCTTTTATCCCTTTCTCCCTTCCTTTCTTCCTCCCTCCCTCCGTCCCTCCTTCTTTCTTTCTTTCCTTCCCTCCTCCTTCCCTTCCTTCCTTCCCTGCTTCCTTCCGTCCTTCCTCCCTCCTTTCCTCCCTCCTTCCTTCCTTCCTTTCTTTCTTCCAAGGAAGGAACCATGTTTTCTACACTTAACGACAGCCTATCAAATTCAAATTCAAAGT
>NW_007747735.1:5967-10593 GCF_000696425.1 Galeopterus variegatus
TCCAAGGAAGGAACCATGTTTTCTACACTTAACGACAGCCTATCAAATTCAAATTCAAAGTGCATATTCTTTGCCTGTCCTCTGTTATTTTCTAGCTCTTATAACTTACAGAAGCCACTCAGTTTTCTACTTTGGAAGAATTATCCTTCTCATTTCTTCCATCCCATTCCTGATCTCTTTTGTCTTTCTGTGTTTCTCCTTTTTATTCTTACTTTCTATGTAATGAGCCTCTCAGATGATATACATATTCTCCGCTTCCAGCTTCCGGAGAGGATAATTCTTTTCCACCTTGATGGCTTTTCTTGTTAGGGCCAGTTCATATCACTTCTGGCTTTTCCCTTTGGAGGGAGGCAAAAGGGGATGGAACGCTAAATAGGTCATGAAGAAATGCATTGCCTGAGCTAGAGAGCCGAAGAGAGAAGGTTGGAGATCTATGTACAGTGACTCTTTGTCCACCATACTCTCACTATGATCAATCTTTGTGTGTTCCCATGGAGTGATGTTCATATCTAGTTGGCTTCTGTAGCCTTGTTCTGAAGTGTGATTTCATCTCTGATGATTCTGGAACTGCAGCTGGGTGGAGCTTAGCTGAATGTACCATACCTTCCTAGTAAAACCTTGGGCTGGGAAATCATTTTGTTCAGGAGCATATTTATTAGAATTAAAATTGTTTCTGTTTCCACAACCAGACTCTCTTATGAGTAGCAAAGGGATACACTTCTCCAACCCTGTAGTATTGAGGTTTAGTCCATGTCCTCTGGGCTTCCCAATAAGTCAGAGGGTGAAGGTAAATCATTGTGACTCTGACCATTCCTCTTTATGGCCGCCTGTACTGTGCTAGGAGGGAACCGGGATGGGCAGTCTGTAAGTTGTACCCAGGCTGGCTGTGGGGTGGGGACAACATTCACTCATTGCCACCTGCACGGGCCTTCCTCGAGCTCCATTCCTCAGTTCTGCATCCTTTTGTACATGAGGTCGCTTTCTGTGTTAACATTTCATGTTTAGGTTCAATTAACAATTGGTTTCTTGGGAAGGGATAATTTCCAAAATAATTTAATAAGTCCTGACTGTATATTGCTCAATCATAAACTCAGCTTTCCTGCTTATGAGCTTCTAAGCATTATTCTTTTTGTGGTTGGAGTATGGCGTGCCATAGTGGTTTCCCAAGTCAGGACCTGAATTGCTAGTTATAGTCCACCCTGATAAACATTGTTTCTAGGTCAGTGAGTCAGTCTTTCAGAGAAGCAGCAGTTTTAAAGGACTCAAGTCCATCAAGAGCCCTTAGGAGAGGGTCTTGCAAACTATTACAGACTGAGACATCTCTGGAACTGTGCATCTTTGTGCTGACTGCTATGTGTTCTAACCTTGACTCAAAGCCCTTTCCATTTCTACCCCTGGAAGGTTTACCACGTGAGTCCATGAAATCTGGATAGAGTGATTTATATCAGTGGCTCTAAAGCTTGATATGTGGTCAACCCCACATTAGCAACCAAGACCCAGAGTATCCAGCCTTAACCATTTCAGAAGATCAAAATATTTCATCTGTGGCAGGGAGTTAAACAGTGATTCTTCCTCTTGTGCCTGAGAGCAGCATGGTTACTGAAGGTGGAGAGAGGGGCCACCAGCTCCAGCAACACAGACAGGAGTGGTCAGCCATGAATTGGATGGGCCAGTGATTGTCACAACTAAGTCTGGCCCCAGGATGAAGAGCAGGTACCTGTCTCAATTACAGCCAGTTGTCAAGAAAACTTCATACATCTTCTGAGCCTTGATGAGAGCTAAAAGGGACACATTTGAATGGTGGAAAGGTAGAGATGAGGAGTGGTAATGGAGCCAAATGACACTTTTCCTATAATGGTTTTAACCACTTAATATTTAATTGTCCTCTTCTGGCTTGAGGAAGTGCAGTTTACATGTATAAATACAGGATTAATCTCAGCTGGCCTGTTCCAATCTACACTTATTTCCAGGGATGATCCTTAGCAAAACCAGAATAAAATAAACTAATTAGAAATAAATATTTCTGTGTTAGGGTCTGAGACAGATCGAGTGAGTAATCCTTACTAGTTTATTAGCTTAGTTCAAAAAAAGACAGATTGATGGTTTGCACCTGGTTTCTGCTCTGTTTTCTTGCTTTCCTCTGTTGAGCTTGGTCATGAGGCCTAATTCCAGTTATGTGACCAGAGGAGTTCAAGGGATCACTATTTGGACAGGACTGTGGCTTTCCTGCTAATTTTTCCAAATGATGTTATATGTATCTTGACAGTTCAAGATTCAGATACAAAGCGTATTCTAATCAATTGAGAAAGGATCTTGGGAGCTGGGTCTGGAAGTCTTGGACCTTTCTTTTGTTTGCTATGCTTTCCTGCCTGTTATTGTAACCTTTACCTTTGTGAAGAATGCACCCCGTGCAGTCTCATGAGTCTTTTCAGTTGTCCAACAGCATATAATTTTGTATTCACTCTGGAATACAATAAGGTAAAGGGCCTATACATAATTTCAGCTCATATCTCAAGTATCTCAGGTCTAGCTGGACTAGATCAAAGGGCAATAGACAAAGTTAGCCTCTGAGCAACCCAAATACCTTATTCTCTGTTCTCTTCTTCCCTTCACAATCTCTTTCCCCCATCTCCCCTAGGTATAGAATGCCCTTATAATTTTTCTAACAGTCTCCCATCAATGCCTTCTGTGGNGGCCCCAGGATGAAGAGCAGGTACCTGTCTCAATTACAGCCAGTTGTCAAGAAAACTTCATGCATCTTCTGAGCCTTGATGAGAGCTAAAAGGGACACATTTGAATGGTGGAAAGGTGGAGATGAGGAGTGGTAATGGAGCCAAATGACACTTTTCCTATAATGGTTTTAACCACTTAATATTTAATTGTCCTCTTCTGGCTTGAGGAAGTGCAGTTTACATGTATAAATACAGGATTAATCTCAGCTGGCCTGTTCCAATCTACACTTATTTCCAGGGATGATCCTTAGCAAAACCAGAATAAAATAAACTAATTAGTAATAAATATTTCTGTGTTAGGGTCTGAGACAGATCGAGTGAGTAATCCTTACTAGTTTATTAGCTTAGTTCAAAAAAAGACAGATTGATGGTTTGCACCTGGTTTCTGCTCTGTTTTCTTGGTTTCCTCTGTTGAGCTTGGTCATGCAGCCTAATTCCAGTTATGTGACCAGAGGAGTTCAAGGGATCACTATTTGGACAAGACTGTCGCTTTCCTGGTAATTTTTCCAAATGATGTTATATGTATCTTGACAGTTCAAGATTCAGATACAAAGCGTATTCTAATCAATTGAGAAAGGATCTTGGGAGCTGGGTCTGGAAGTCTTGGACCTCTCTTTTGTTTGCTATGCTTTCCCGCCTGTTATTGTAACCTTTACCTTTGTGAAGAATGCACCCCGTGCAGTCTCATGAGTCTTTTCAGTTGTCCAACAGCATATAATTTTGTATTCACTCTGGAATACAATAAGGTAAAGGGCCTATACATAATTTCAGCTCATATCTCAAGTATCTCAGGTCTAGCTGGACTAGATCAAAGGGCAATAGACAAAGTTAGCCTCTGAGCAACCCAAATACCTTATTCTCTGTTCTCTTCTTCCCTTCACAATCTCTTTCCCCCATCCCCCCTAGGTATAGAATGCCCTTATAATTTTTCTAACAGTCTCCCATCAATGCCTTCTGTGGATTGCTCCAAGAAGCATTCATAATTTTTCCCTACCCCATCCCCATTAAATAAAATTAGTTTCCAGTCCTCTGCAGCAAGAAGAGCATGTTTTTACAAAACTGCTATGACACATCACATCCTATTACATTCTCCTCTCGCCTGATACACTGTGAAATCTGTGAAGACCACGATCCTGTTTTATTCATTTCCAGTTCTTAGCACAGTGTCTGATAAAAGTAGGCAGCCATTAAACACATCATCAAAGAAATCAATGAATTAAAAGCAGTTCTTTAGAGAAAAAGAAGTTCTTTTACTTTGAAGAGCCACTCAAATGTTGACTGACTGGGAATGCATCTTACAGGTGTATTTGCATTCTAAATGTAATAGGTGGATAAAACCTTAAGCTAAAGTAATGCTATTTTAATTACAGCATACCAGACATTGCCAGACTGTAGGTGAGTCAGGTAGATCAGATGTTTGCATATATTTTTAAGTGTAGGCACCAGGGACTTTCACAGAAACTCCAAATGATGCTATTTAGATTATTGTGAGTATAAACCCACTTTAGAACTTGGAAAGGTCAGTGTATATTCATCAAGTTTAAGTTGGGGTCAATTCCTACCCCCAGTAAAACCTTAATATTACTTTCATTGAGGACACTTCTGGCAGGACACCAGTGTCCACTATGGTCAGTCTGGAGCCCTGCCAGCAAACAGTGGCATGACCATGAGTCAATTTGCGCATGTGAAACCTTCATTTCCTTATTTGTGCAATAAGAAGCTGAATTCTCTGAAGTGCCCCTCAATTCAATATTTTATGTCACCCTGAATAAATCAATCCCCCAAATACACCTCACTAGAAATTAGTGAGATTAATCACCTTTCACTGTCCCTGCAAATAGAAGGAAGGTGTTGTGACATGGAAGATTAACAAGTCACACTTGAATTGGAAAAA
>NW_007747735.1:12033-12233 GCF_000696425.1 Galeopterus variegatus
ACTCTATTTTTATAATTTTTAAATTGTTCTGTTCAGCAAATTCCTCTTCTAATGGGTTTGCACTATCTTTAAATACAATAATTTAATCTTATCTTTGTCCAGTGTAATAGGACAGATCTCTCAAAAGTGACTATGGATATTTTTTTCTCAGTTATTTTTAACTCACTTATAGTTTTACATTCAGAATGATCAATCCTAAT
>NW_007747736.1:0-434 GCF_000696425.1 Galeopterus variegatus
ATTATAGAATATGAAATATTTTACAGTAATTAAAAATTATATTTTCAAATAATATTTAACAACATAGAAAGCTATTAATGATAAGTGAGGAACTGAAATGTGAAAAGCAGGGATACCAAACCATACATACATTTTATTTCCAATTTGCCAAACAAATAAATATATACAAGTTTGCTTGGGACCAACATTGTGGCCATATTTTTTAAGGACCTAGGAATTGTCACACTGGGTCAGATCTAGGCTGAAAAGTCAGAAGAGGCCAAGGCCACTTTTCTGGAGGGCATAATTGTCCTGCCTAACAAATGTTTTCCAAAGAGTTTAGGTTTAATAACAGCAACAATGACTTCTTATTCATGTGAAGCACTTTACAGCTTACAAATTTTTCAGAGGTATTTTCTCTCTGAATGCTCAAAACAGTCCTTTGAGGTTGTTAG
>NW_007747736.1:6162-6380 GCF_000696425.1 Galeopterus variegatus
TAAAAAACGCTTTCAAAAGATCATGAGGCCAATTTTAAATTCTCATTTTTATTTAGGAAAACTGCTAATATGTTGTGGCACACAAACACACACATGCATGCATACACACACACACGCACACACACGCAATGGTAACTGATCCCTCCTTTATTTTATATTTTTAAAGTATGGAGAGAGAAATGTTTAAAATATGCCCCTTTCTAATTCAGCAGAAGGTC
>NW_007747736.1:11877-12232 GCF_000696425.1 Galeopterus variegatus
TTTTTTATTACCTACTATTGACTATTACTGTATAATTATTTTTCTAAGTTATGGAACAGGTGGTTTCATCTGGTTTTAGGGTTATGAGTCCTTTACAGAGTTCCTCAAATCACAATGCACAAACTGTCATCAGACTTCTAGCTGATTTATTCGGTTGATCTTTATGAAATTGCCAATATTCAGTAGTTTTTGCCCTACAAAATAGTAGTTTCATTGGTTTGAATCAGTCAAATAAACCAAACAAACAAAAAACCTAGTATCATGAATTTTACTTCTAGGAACCAACTAGGTAACTAAAAAACGCTTTCAAAAGATCATGAGGCCAATTTTAAATTCTCATTTTTATTTAGGAAAA
>NW_007747737.1:0-830 GCF_000696425.1 Galeopterus variegatus
CGGTGATGGGCCATAATAATCATATACATTGTATATTGACAAAATAAAAATTTAAAAAAAAAACACAAATTAGCTGATTATTGATCAGAATCATCTGAAAAGCTTAAAAAAACAAAACAAAACAAAACAAAAATAAACAAACAGAAGAGTCCTGGGACACTCCTCTAATTCTACTGGTTTAATTGATTTGGAAGCTAGTGTCCAACTATACAGGTAGGAGAGTCAGAGAAATACAATAGCATGTTCTACAAATTATCCTCAAAAAGGGTTTATCCCTACTTAATGCCTAAGAGTAAATGGAACTATAGCTGCAATATCACAGCAGTATTTGAATGTTCTGAGCCTTATAATTTATAGTAGTGAGCAAGTGTCACGTAGTTTTATATATAGAAGCACTAATTCATCAAATGTTTTGAACAAAGACAGCTATATGCCACTCACTAACTTAAACAATGCAGAGATTTTCAGGGAAAAGTGACCATTTTTGTAGGAAGACCCTATGTCGTAAGGAAACTGGGAGCCTGTGCAACGTTTTGAAGGCATGTTATATAGTAAAGTTCCTCAGGCAAAAAAAGGAAAAAAAAAAAAAGCTAAAGAAATCTATATCTTTGCTCTGTGTCCCTTTCTTTCCTCTAACACTGACATTAGCAGCTTTGGCCACAGGAGGGTTATTTGCAACTACCTATCAGGGACCTCCCTCAGTTTATGGTACACTTGACCCAGCATTGCACAAAACCGGTGTGTTTTCAAATTTCTTTCCCACATAATGGCCATCAGCTTTCAAATATGTACAATCTGCAGGCAAATGATATGTAGTTGATTTTAATTGA
>NW_007747737.1:2545-3406 GCF_000696425.1 Galeopterus variegatus
AAATTCTGGTGTCTGATGTCCTTCTGATAACTGAATCTGGAAGATGTACTTTGAAAGACTTCGATGTTAATCTGAAACTAATTCAAGCCTTTTGAGCTCAAAAATTGGATTGGAAATCTTTTAAGAGCTGGCTTTCTCCTGAGAGTTCCATTACTTCTATTCTTACTGATAAGCCACAGGTATCAGAGAAACGTCCATTTGTGTGCTATCTTTGGATCCTTGACTATAAGAGAAGAGGTACAGAAAGAAAAGATGGGGTTTGCTTTGATTCAAGTTTCAGAGGGAAGTTTCAATCAATTCGAATTTTGTCTGAAGCCACTCTACTGTAATAGCTTAAAGTCTTTATTAGATACTCGTATGATGTTACCTTCAGAGTAATATGCCAACTTCAAGAGAGGGAGTTGATCTGGTCTCATGGATAAGGTCTAGTTCTGGCTCTGATTCTGACCTGTGAAATTGACCTTGGATAAGTAATACGTTTACTTTGTTCCTCAGTTTCCTTACCTCTATAGGAAAGCTAGTTACTTAAAAAAGCATACTCTAACATGATTTGAGTTACTTGGTCAAAGTTGACATTTATATATGTGATATTATTAATACTTAAAAGCACTACGAGGTTGCTTGGCACATTTCAAGTGGAGTAGCTTGTGAGGAGAACTGGCTGTATGATAAGTGAATATACATAGGCTATTCATGGGCATTTGGTTTCACATGCCCTATGGTACATAAGCAAAAGACTCTTTCAATAAACACATATGTACTTTTTTTCTTGAAGAGCTTGAGAAATGCATATTCCTCTTCTTATTATTTCCCCCCAAAACATGACTTTGCCAGTGATAACTAATTTCTTATCATCAGAGG
>NW_007747737.1:4969-5487 GCF_000696425.1 Galeopterus variegatus
TTGATGTTTTTCTTAAGGTCAAAATCTAAGACATTGACATTCTACTATGATACTTAAGAGGTGATAAGATTCTTTTCTAAGAGCTATGGTGCATTCGAGGCTATATGTCAGTAGGAAAGAGCTATGGTTATGTGCTAAGAGCAGAATATATATGGAAAGTGAGAGAGGCATTGAATTTTCTTTATCATGTTGTCCACCATGTCTAAGAAGCAATATACTGAAATAAAATAAAAAGGAATGCCATCTGTCCCTAATTGTTGTCATTGTGTATTTTCTAATGTTTACTTCGTTTTCATTAAACATCACAGCTAATTTTATCAATCATTTCCACAGAAGAAATAGGCACTATGAAATGTAAAATATTTGATCTGGCCATGTCAATCCTACTGAGTACACATTAAAATCACCATATGGTCCAACCCATTTATCATGCCATTATCGGTTAAATTTAAATATATTACTATAGTGTGCATGCTAACATGCACACACACATTTACTCTTAGAGTAGATTGTGCTAG
>NW_007747737.1:5951-6832 GCF_000696425.1 Galeopterus variegatus
CGAATATTGTAATCACCAATAAATGATCACAAAAAACACAATGTTGGAAAGAGTTACCAATGATCTAAGTGCTAAAATATTCAAGTGAATTTTATTAGTACCTGGGAAATTGGCAGATGGCTACAACATGGAAGGCAGTGAGTGATTTGGTCAGAAATGAGATTTAAAGCAGATTTTTTTTTTTTTTTTTTGATAAGTGAGGAAAACTGGTCTGGAAGAGGCAAAATGGAACAAGGAAGAAATTTACCCCACCTCCAAGAACCATGTTCTGAGAGATGTGGGAGAGAAAACAGCCATTGTTTGAGAGGGATTCATAGAGAAATGTATCATTGGAGAAGAACAAAATTTCAGTTAGAGAAAGAAGGTGCAGAGAATATTCACAGAAAAGATTAAGATTAATGATATTTTTGATAATGAAGCCACTTATAATATCCTTTCATTAAAGTGTGCAAGCTCTTAAAAGTTAAGAGATTAAAAGCATGCAGAGTATATTCTTAATCACAGGAATCAAACTTGATATCAACTACTGAAAGATATCTGATAAACCCCTAAATGTTTGGAAATGAGTCAACATGTTTATAAATAATAGCAATGGAATTTAGAAAATATTTTAATAAAATTTTTTTAAAAAATCAAAACTGAACTTAGGGGGAAATTTGTAACTTTAAATATTTATATTGGAGACTTCTGGGAAAATGGCAGACTAAAGGTGCACAGGGCACATTCCTCCCACAGCAGATGATTGAAACATACCACCACCACTGCCGTTGCAGTCACCAAAGCCATTGTACAGTCCCAGAACCATCACCCATCACAGAGAAGCTCCCCACAGAGCAGCAGTCCTGCAGGTGGCCCATTGCTGCAGCTGCATATACCATAGA
>NW_007747737.1:8282-9362 GCF_000696425.1 Galeopterus variegatus
CTGCTGTGCAGGTGGATCACTGACCACTCAACTGCATTGATACAAAGAGGGTCACAAGCAGAGTCCAGGAAAGGCAGTGAGCAAGCTCAGATCTGCAATCCAGTTGCCCAATGTACAGGGGGAAATATGTTGCCCCTTGCTTTAGTGCAACTGGGGAGAGGAACTATGTGGGCAATCCATGTGATTGCCTTGATCTGGGGAGAAATACACACAAAACCCTGGAGAGTTCAGACACTCAGGATAGCTGGAGTAAGGAAGAAAATTCCCTGTGCACCTATTATAGTCACAGGATACTAGCTTGTCTGTCAACAAGCCTACCCAGGGTCAACTGCTCCAACCAAAGAGTAAAAGGGCACCCAGATGCTTCTCCCAAGATCTCAAGATCTTGCCCACATCCTCGACAACCCAGCACAATGTCAATAATCTGAGTAAGGAATCACTAAATGCCCTCGTGCCTAGCCACAGAGGCACTCACAAGCAACTGCAATATTGAATATGGTCAAAGTACCCATTCAGAGACTACACTACAGCATCTATCCAGAAGCAACACTAAAACACCTACTCACTGGTAAATATAAAACACATCTACAGGAATCTCTCTCCTCAAAGCCCACTCTAGAGTAACAGAAGAAGCAACTGCTCTACCAGATGACCAGACATCAACATAGAAATAGTAGAAATACGAAAAAAAAAAAAAAAAGAAAATATGAGTCTATCAAAGGAATAAAGTAACTCAAGTACCAGACCCCATAGAGCAGGAAACCCTTGAAGTAACTGAAAAGGAAATCTGAGTAACAATCTTAGGGAAACTCAATGATATACAAGAAGACGCAATTAGACAACACAATGAACTGAGCAAAAGTATTCAGGATATGAAGTAGGAAATTTACAAAGAGATTAACTCTTTAAAAAAGAATGTAGCAAAACTCATAGAACCAAAGGAGTTATTCAGCAAAATAAAAACAACCGAGAGCTTAAGCAGCAGGCTAGAGCAAGCAGAGAAAGACTTTTTTGATCTTGAAAACAGATTCTTTGAAATAACTCAATTGGACAAAACAAACAAAAAAAGAAAAGAAAAAA
>NW_007747737.1:10806-12232 GCF_000696425.1 Galeopterus variegatus
GGGAAAGAAAGAACAAAATATATTTAAAACATCCAAATAAAAATCAATAAAATGCCAGGAGTAAGACAATGCCTTTTCTTTCTTTCTTTTTTTTTCTTGGGGGGGGGGGCTATTATGTCAGATAAATTTCTTTTTTTTAAAATTTAATTTTATTTTGTCAATATAAAATGTGGTTGATTATTGTGGCCAATTACCAAAACCTCCCTCCCTCCTCTATTTCCCCCTCCCTCCCAACAATGTCCTTTCTGTATGCTAGACAATGCCTTTTCGTAACAAGTCTAATTTAATGGATGTAAATGTAAATCCATGTAAATGGATTAAATTCCTCACTCAAAACACAGTCTAGCTAATTGGATTAAAAAGCTAGACCAAATTATATGCTGTCTACAAGAGACTCACCTCACCTTTAAAGACACACACAGACTAAGAGTGAAAGGATGTAAAAAGATATACCATGCAATGGAAACGAAGAAAAGTAGGAATATCCATTCTTCTATTGGATAAAATAAACTTTAAACCAAAAACCATAAAAAGAGACAAAGAAAGCCATTACATAATGATAAAGGGATCTATCCAGGAAGAACACATAACAATCATAAACATATATGCACCCAACTTCGGAACACCCAGATATATAAAGAAAACACTATTAGATGTTAAGAAAGAGATAGACCCAAATATGATAATAGTTTGGAACCTGAACACCCCTCTCTCAACATTGGACAGAATATCTAGGCAACAAATCAACAGAGACACACAGTATCAAAACCACACTTTAGACAACTGGACTTGGCAGATATCTACAGAATATTTCTTCCAATAACCAAAGAATATACATTTTTCTCATCAGCACCTAGAAACATTTTCCAGGATAGACCACATGTTAGGTCACAAATCAAGCCTCAACAAATTTTTAAAAATTCGTGTCATTTCAAGTATCTTTTCAGAAAACAAGTGAAACTCTGGAAACTATACAAACACATGGAACATGGAAGTTACACAATGTGTTCCTGAATGACATATTGGTCCAAAAAGAAATTAAACAGGAAATCAAAAAAATTCTTGAAAGTAATGAAAATAAAGACATATCATACCAAAACCTGTGGGATACTGCAAAAGCAGTACTAAGAGTGAAGTTTCTTGAAATGAATGCTTACATCAAAAGAATAGAAAGATTTCAAATAAACAATCTAATGCTGTACCTCGAAGAATCAGAAAATCAAGAACAATCTACCCCCAAAATTAGTAGATGGAAAGAGATAATTAAGATCAGAGCAGAACTAAGTGAAATATAAACTCAAAAAATGATACAAAAGATCGGAAAGTTGTTTTTCTGAGAGGATAAAAAAATTGACAAACCATTATCTAGGCTAACTAAAAAAAGAAGAGAGAAGACCCAAATAACGAAAATCAGAAAAGAAAAAGT
>NW_007747738.1:0-200 GCF_000696425.1 Galeopterus variegatus
TTTGATGGCAAATATATATGAGTTTTGGAAGGCAAATAACATTTCGATCTGTATTTGTATTCTTAAGTTATTTCAAACTGTCCGTCAGTTAGTTCATGGATACTTATCATATGTCAGGTACAGATTTAGGCATTGACAATAAAGCTATTAACAAATAATTGAAAGTTTATTATCTGACTGGATAATTTTATTAACACTTA
>NW_007747738.1:5430-6206 GCF_000696425.1 Galeopterus variegatus
AAAAAAAAAAAAGAATAAAATAAAATACCTAGGAATAAATTTAACCAAGGAGGTGAAAGATCTCAAATGAGAACTACATACCACTGCTAAAGGAAATTAAAAAGTACAAATGTATTAGTCTGTTTCTGTTGCTTATAACAAACACTTGGAACTGGATATTTTATATAGAAAACAAAATTTATTGCTTACAGTTTCTGAGGCTGGGAAGTTCAAAGTCCAGGGAACATATCTGGTGAAGGCCTTGGTGGTGACGACAGTGATGGCAGGGTATCGCATTGCAAAAATGATGGAGAGGAGAGAGAAGAGAGACTTACCTCCTCATTCACTCTCTTTGTCTCTTTTTAAAGCCCTCTGAACCATGCCCATGACCACTATTTTAAATCCATTCAGTAGGCATGGTCCTGTAATCTAATCACCTCTTTAGGACCACACCTTTCAATTACTATTATAGGATTTCCCACCCTCAACAGTTACAATGGTTATTTAAGTTCCAGTGAGATGTTGTTTTTTTTTTGGGGGGTGGGGTGGGGTGGGGATCCAGTCTATAGCAACACAAAAAGATAGAAAAACATTCCAGGTTCAGGGATTGGAAGAATTAATGTTATGAAAATGTCCACACCACCCAAAGTAATCTTCAGATTCAATGTGAGCACCATCAAAATACCATTGACATTCTTCACAGAAATAGGAAAGATAATCCTAACATTCATATGGAGCAACAAAATACCCTGAATAGCCAAAGCAATCCTGAGCAAAATAAAATAAAATAAAATAAA
>NW_007747738.1:7682-12232 GCF_000696425.1 Galeopterus variegatus
AAAAAAGGATGGACATATTAAAAAGAAAATTTCAATTTATACAATTTATATAAAAGAAACAAATAGAAATTCTAAAATTGTTTAAATTAGGACTAAACTAGATGGTTATAATTGCAGATTAGACACTGAAATAAAGGATTAGTTATTAAAGATAGATTCACAGAAAAGTATCAGGACTGAAACATTGAGACAAAAATGGAAAACATATGAGGGAGAGGGTGAAAAGATCCTAACAGCATGTAATTGTGTTCCCAAAAAGAGAAGAGAAATAGAGGGATATTAGAACAGAAACAATGTTTTAAGAGATAATGGCCAAAAATTTTCAATAGGTAGTAAAAGATATCACAAAGGCTACCAAATCAAATAGGATAAATACATATACAAAGAATAAATAAATAAATAAAACTCCTAGTCACATAGCAATAGAACTGAAGAAAGCCAATGAAAAAGTGAAAACCTTAAAAGTATCCAGAGGAAAAACACATATCAACTGAAAAGCGACAATGAAATGACAGCTAATTTTTAGCAGAAAAGATGGAAGTTCAAAGATGATGGAATAGCATTTGAAATGTTTTTTATTTCACGTTTTGTATTTGTTTAAAAAAGACACTCCCTGAAATCTCGTCAAATAATAATTAGATAATGATTATATATAGAGAGAAGAGTACCTGATGATGGAATAGCATTTGAAATGTTTTTTATTTCACGTTTTGTATTTGTTTAAAAAAGATACTCCCTGAAATCTCGTCAAATAATAATTAGATAATGATTATATATAGAGAGAAGAGTACCTTACATTGACAGTGCTAATCACTGTAATCCTCAACAATAATAGAGTTTTGAGGAAAAAAGCCACATAACAAGCACTGCCCAAATTAGGCAATGATGAGAAAGGTGAGAAATATTTGAAGACAGGATACAGAGACAACATTTAATGTGTTAATAATCACCTATAAAATAAACACATATAAAAAAGTATTTCTAAAGATGCCTTGCTTTTATACTTTGGCTATTTTATGTTTCCGTTTCTTTCTCCCTAGCCCTTATTACTTATAACTAAGAGGTTTGTGTTTTCCTCATATGCAGTCTTGGGACAATGAGTCTCAAATGAGGTTTTACCGTGTGCTTGTTTTCCTCATGTATGCTTTGCCGTTCTTCTGGATAATGGGAATAAATACGTTAGATGATGGCTCCACGCCATTACAGTTATCTACATCTATGTTCTCTTTGTGAGCGGCATCTCTCTGGGGATCAATAAACTCAGTGACATGTGGTGAGCAGGATGTACTTTAAACACCTTTCATCGTGACAAATCCCTTGTATATTCAATTCTGTACCAAAAACAAATTTTCCCACTTCTCTTGCTGGCTGCTTCCTGGGTAAAACATCAAACACTGATTTAAGAGCAATACTTAAAATCACCATGTTCTAACTACTATATGCTTTAGATCAGACTTTAGAAGTGGGAAAGGTGTAGGAAAGAAAGAAAGGCAATAAAAAGGAGAGGAATTGCTATAAAAAAATGGAGAGCAGAGGATGGGAACCCTATTTTATGGAGGCCAATCCACTGCAAATGTTATTGACCATCTATTATGTCTAGGATACTATTCTAATATTCACAAGAATTCTGTAAAGTAAATTTCTAGATGTGATCTCTAGTTCCCTTACCCAACTGGCAAGTGAATGAGCTGGAATCCAAACACAGGTCTATATGCACTGAAAATAGTTTTCTCTAATACTCAAATGACTATGACACAAAGTTTCCATTTTTCCTTCCTTTCAAGTATACTGAGTATATACCTGTATCCTATTTCTAACAGATACACGTAAATCAAGACACTTATAGACTCTCTTTCTTAAATAACATATTAAAAGATGACCCTTAATATTGTTATCAGCATGTTTGCCTTCAAATAAGTAAAATTAATCTTATGTTGAATTACGATAAATATCCACCTTTAGTTTATTGAAGTCATCCATGATCATAGCATATGTGGGGCATGGTTTTCTTTCATTCTTCCTAATTCCATAACATTCCTTTCAATGCAACTATAGGTACCAAGGCTGGGTTACTATAATTGTATTTGCCCCACTAGTCATGTATATAATTACATTTTGTATGTATAATCAGCACCTTTCCTGTTTTTGTTTTGTTTTGTTCTTACCAGATATACACTTCTCAACCCAACATGGCACTTGCAATTTTTCACATAACTGAGTGGAGCTCTGGGGAAAATACTGAACCTCCAAGGCTAGCACACTGTCTGATACATAAAAAGCATCCAGCAAATGGTACCGACTAATTTCATTATGCTTTCCTTATTTATAATTCCTGTGTAGTTATTCACAGTCTTAAATGCTGACCAAAATTCTGTCCAAATTTAATTTTGATTCTTCTAAAATAAGAAATTAAGAGGAATTTATGACAGGGGATATTTCAGTCAGAGGTTAAATACATTTCCATTGCCCTTTGTCCTTTCACTAATGATATTAAACAACAATCAGATAATAGCCACACTAAATCTAGCCCTCTACTGACATGTTTTAGCCTTTTCCTTTGGGAGGGTTTATGTTTTGTTTCCCCAAAATCTGAGCATTTCTTGCCTTCCAATTTCAGAGAGAAACAAAGGCAGAAAGTTATTCTTTTACCCTGGAGAAATGCTTTAAAGGGAATGCATGCAAAGATTATATCAACCTATTTCATAGCCTTTATTTGGGAAGAAATAATTTACTTTGCTGAGTTCTACTCATAGCTACATTTAGTCATTAAAGGCGAGTCAGATGGGCAGTTTCCTGCCCATCTTCACAGTCCCAGTAAAAAGTGAATAAATACATATTAAAGCAAGTTTTCTTACAGGAACTCTGTAGACATTGCATGTTTTATGTGCTGCAATATGAGACATTTACCTTCCAAAGAAAGAAACAAACAGATTTTAGTGCAATTTCTTAATAGACACAGTTTATCTTTTTTATCATTTTTTTTGAGCAAAAAAAATCAATAATTATAGAGTAATTACCAGGACACCTGTACAGGGAAAAAATAATCAGAGTGTTCTACAATGGTCTGCTAGTAACTGGTTTTGAACTTAATAAATTTGTCCTAATTACTGGAGGTTAAATGGTGAACAAATTAGTTACCACTACCAACATGAAACTTGTAATTAAAAGGTGATGACTGAATATTAACATTTTTGTTTTGCAAATGACTACAGATATGCAAAATGTATTGATGAAGATTGTTAGGGGAACTTATCTGCTCTGGAGTTTCAGTGAAATATATGAATGGAAGCGTCTTTAGGAAGTTTATGTACCACTCATATTCCTAACTAGATTCTTGCTACTGATGAACTACTATTCATCCTTTACCACACAGCTCTTGTGAGATCTTGCTAGCATACAAACCACCACAGCTTCTTAACAGACATTACTTACTGTGGAAAATTACAGCACTAGAATGTAGTGAGATGTTTTTGTGTGCATTTGTACTACATCATGTGCTCCCTGAGAGGAAGTTTGTGCCTGTGTCTTAGTCCATTTTGTGCCGCTTTAACACCATATCACAGACTGGGTAACTTATGATGAACAGAAATGTATTGGCTTTCAGCTCTGGAGGCTGGGAAGTCCAATATCAGGTTGCCAGCATCTGGTTAGGGCCTTCTTGCTGTGTCGTAATAAGGCAGAAGTCATCACATTGTGGAAGGGCAAAAAGAGAGGGAGAGAGAGAACCCACTTTAATGATAATGGTATTAATCTATTCATGATTATAGCTCCAATCACCTCTTAAAGGCCTTACTTCTCTTTTATTTCTAATTGAAACATAGTTAATTGTACATATCGGTGGGGTACAGAGCTGAATATCAATATCTGTGTGCAATATGTGATATTCAAATAAAAATAATTAGTATATTCAACATTTTACAGTGTCATCCTTTTTCATGACCCTTTGCCAATTCCTCCTTTACTCCCTCCTCCTCCCCCTTTCCCACCTTTGGTAACCTCATTTCTGTTCCCTCCGTTTGAAAGTTCTTACAGTGTCATCCTTTTTCATGACCCTTTGCCAATTCCTCCTTTACTCCCTCCTCCTCCTCCCCCTTTCCCACCTTTGGTAACCTCATTTCTGTTCCCTCCGTTTGAAAGTTCAATGTATTATTGTAATTGTGGTATCTTTCTTTCTTTCATTCTTTTTTTTTTTAATTTATTTGCTCATTTTTTAGCTCCCACTCATGAGTGAGGACATGTGGTATTTCTCTTTCTGTGTCTGGCTTATTTCACTTAACATAATTTTCTCTACATTCAACCATGTTGCTGTGAAGGCAGTATTTCATTCTTTTTTTGGCAGAGTAGTATTCCATTGTGTAAAATATACCACATTTTCCTTATCCAGTCATCTGATGATGGACATCTGATGATCATGGAGTGCAGGTTTCCCTTTGACATAATGATTTCCATTCCTTTGGTTATATGCCCAGTAGTGGAACTGCTGGATCACATGGCAGTTCTATCTGCGGTTGTTTGAGAGACCTCCATACTGCTTTCCATAATGGATGCAC
>NW_007747739.1:0-824 GCF_000696425.1 Galeopterus variegatus
AGGCAGGCTTTATTTAAAGGGTTATATCAACAAGTGGAATTCCCTGTTTGGGTCTGGGGATTCCTTAGATTGTCCATGCCTCTGTCCCTTCTTGGAGGATTGCTGTGAGTTTTCTCAGGCTTGGAGTCATGGGGGATCCGTGTTGAACAGAGATTGAAAATACTTACATCATCTCTGCATTCCTCAGCCATTTGTCACCAGATTGCAAATTGGCTGGTGGGATGCCTTCTTTTAGGGAGAAAAGACATTACTTTTCTCTTGTTCCAGCAGAGAAGAGGTTGGTTAAGTTATTGAGTTTGGTGAATATCTATGAACCTAAGGAGGAAAAGTTCTTTTTTTCTTTTGGGGCTTTGCGTAATCCTGTAATAAATTTACAAAAATGTAGATGATAAAAAGAGAGCAATAGAGTAAACCCAAATTTCCAAAATAAATTACATTATAATGATATGTAAGAAAATCAATGGCATAGAAAAGAAATAAAAAAGGGATTATTATCCAAACCTTAAGTTGGTTCTTTGAAAATCCTAAGAAGATCAATAAATTGCTCGAATTCTCAACAAGGAAAAATATGAAAATATATAAATGAATAAAAAATGAAAAGGTAGAAATTAAGATGGCTACAGTAGAGATTAAAATAAAAAAAGAATATTATAAAAACTGTAAATACGATAGACACATATTTGAAAATAAAAAACTAATTGGCCCAAGGAGAAATAGAAAACTTGGATAGAATAATAATCATTAATGATATTCAATTGCTATTAAAAAGATAACCTCAGTGCACTTCTTACTACTCTGAGGGAAAATAATTTTACAGGTGGATT
>NW_007747739.1:6190-6805 GCF_000696425.1 Galeopterus variegatus
TTTTTTTTTTAATGAAGCATCTATTAAATCTAAGACTGGTGTTTTTCAGCATATGGTTCAGAAAAAACGTTGTTAAGGAATTTAGATCTTACCCTAATGGATATGGAGGGCCACCAAAAGCTTTTCAGCAGAAGACGAAGGGGCATGCTACCAATATTAATCTGGGGCGGTTTTAAGATAGAATAAAAAGGTAGGAAATGAAAGCAAGAAAACTATCCTACCAGCTAAGGGTGAAGTGGTGAAAGCCTGAGTGCAACAGCAGGTGCTGAGCAGAAGGGAAGGCTCACAGATGGGAGACAGCACAAAGAAATAATCTTCGCTTCAGTAGATACTGAATGTGATGGAGAGGTGAAGGAGAAGTCAAATATTATACTGAGGTTTCAAGTCTAGGGAAAATTTGAGACCACTGACAGAAATGGAGCCATATGCATACTCAGAGCTGGTGTGCTGGTGTCAGAACTGAGCACACTGAGCTCCACATGACTATCCAGGTGATTTGTGTACAACAGCTACTGATATAGGTACAAAAGATGAGGGGAGGGGTCAGGGCTGGACATGGAGACTTGGGAATTTTGATAACTGGGCTTTAAGTGGTGAAAGGCTGGTATTTATACT
>NW_007747739.1:11878-12232 GCF_000696425.1 Galeopterus variegatus
GGGACCTTGGGGGTTGGAGAAGGATGGTGTTAAACTCAAAGATAGGATTTGGCCTGACTTGTTCAGGAGCCATTTAAATGCACAAGGGATTTGTATAGGGGAGTAGTGGAAGATAAGTTCAGAAATGGGCATGGAGATGAAGTAGTGAATGCCCTAAATGGTTTTGTGCAACTAACGCCAAACAGATGTTCTTAAGTTTTCATTGAAAAAAGTGTTCTGTGGTCCAATACATTTTGAAAATGCTGGCTTAAAAAAAATTCAGGTTTCTTGGTCACATATTCTTATAATGTGCATGTAAATGAAGAAGAGGTGATAGTAGATAGCATTTTTTCTTTCCTTTTTAATTTTTTTTTT
>NW_007747740.1:0-748 GCF_000696425.1 Galeopterus variegatus
TCATAACCCATGAACTTAAAAATCTAAAGATCAGAAAAAATAAGTTTTCTCAAAATTATGGGAAAAAAAAAGGAATAGCTATAGACAAACCTTCATATATGCATAAAACCATATAATGCAGGTGATTGTCCTTTGATGTTCTTCTTATATGGAATGTATCACTGATGTCATGGTTGGCTGTTTAGTGTCTATCTCTTTTATCTCCACATTGCTGACCTTTTATTTTAGTTTTTACAGGCCTGGGAACCATGTTTTCACATCTTTCCATCTGTTGCCCCTAGTATAATACCTGATCTACAAAAGGCATTTTACTGACAAATTATTTTTTGCAATGTATAAGTAAATAAATGGTTGCTTTCCCACATCACTATAAATATAATACAGTGGGTAAAAGTTAATTGAAGTTTATCACAGTAAAATGAAAATATTGCATTGGGGCAAAAATGAAACATTTAATTTCAGGATCAAAATGACAGGAAAATGCTAAAAACTGCAGACCATAACTCAGTTTGGAATTGTCCAAAAATTCCCCCATTCAGGGCTTCAATCTTATTTCTCATTTGACATTTGAATTTATGTTCTTTTGCTTTTTAAATCAACTATAATAGGCATATAAAATGAAGTAAGTTGTCCAATAACTGCATTTTGCTGTTGAAACGCAAAATAAAAATTTGGGTAAGTCTTAACCTAAAAAGGTGTTTTTATACTGTGTGTGGTTTTGTTTTGTTTCAATTTCTAAAAGCAAATT
>NW_007747740.1:5965-6762 GCF_000696425.1 Galeopterus variegatus
CAATTCAGGGCTTCTTCCTTCCAAGACTTTCTTGGAGGAATAGTCACTGGCTGTCCAATAAAACCCCCATTTTAAATTCCCAATTGGGTATTCTGGTTCCTTTTCTGTGTGGTAGCTTCACAACATTATGGCACCTAATAAATTCTTTTAAAGGAAAAATAATTTTGGACTTTTTATTACTATTGGGTAGAATATGGTCCAAGTTTATTACAGTGCTAGTCAATTCCACAATCTTATAATGGAAAAACATAATAAATCAAAACAGCCTTGTAAATTTTAAAGCAGACCAGTGACTGTACATTCCAATATTTTGTGTGCTTATTATTTAACAAATGAATAATTTTATCAGAGATATATTTGCATAATATGTGTGTGTTAAATGATATTGTAATATTAGCTACAATTACTTTCCATAAATGAGTTTCTAAAACAATAACTTTGGTCTCAGCATAAATAAACAATTTGATTCAATATACTATCAAGTGTTTCTTAAAGTGGTACATCTCTTCAAACATCAAGAAAAAATTTATAGGGAAAAATAAAATATGAATTGAATCCTTAAAGAACTCTATAATCTAGAGCAATCTTCAAAGAGGAGAAAGTTTGCCCAGGGAATAGAATATGGAAAAGTTGAGGCACAGAGCTAAAAAAAGGCAAAGAAGCAAAGGAGGTTCATAAAAAGGGAGTCACCACTGAAGGTATTTTGAGTAGTGTTAGATGCTTTGCAATCTTTAAGCCCCAATACCAGAAGAAAATCACCATTTTTGCCCTTCCTGGAATCCATATGTTCAAAATTA
>NW_007747740.1:12029-12232 GCF_000696425.1 Galeopterus variegatus
GTACACATTTTGTTCTATGTAAATTTTTAAAATAATAATGATTTTTAAAACACCAGAAATTATAGAATCCAGCCAGTTGCCTTGAATGGGTGAATAGGTACGACATACACTGTTTAGAGGAAAGGCATTGGTTTTAATGGGTGGACTAGACAGGAAGATCATTGTAAAGAGCAACGAAGGTATAAAACAAATCTCGTTACAAT
>NW_007747741.1:0-11077 GCF_000696425.1 Galeopterus variegatus
CGCGCTGTCTCCTGTCACGGCCGCTCCAGACCCGTCGCCATCTTAGAACCTCTAGCCAGGATAGGCTTTTGAATGATTATAAAGGAGACTGAGAAATCCCTGGATCTGCTGTGTGCAAGCTGGAGAAACAGAACAAGCCAGTGATGCAATTGTCAGAGAACCAGGGAAGACAATGGTGTATGACCCAGTACAAGTCCAGATGCCTAGAATCAGAATTGCAGATGTTCAGCTGCAGAATGTGGACGTTCGAGCTCAGGGAAGAGAGCACATTTGCCGAGAGTTTTTATCTAGCACCTTTCTTTTGCATAGCATTTTTACGGGTACATACACATACAGTAAATTTAGCAGTAGTAGCTCTCATTTCCTGGGTGCTTGCTCTATGCCCATACTGCTAAGTAATTGATGTGCTTTCTGACTTAGGTTTCATAGGTAGGTATCATTATTCTCTGTTTAGAGTTAAGGAGAGCTCATAGGGTACCACATATCAAATAGCTTCCAAGTTGCCATGGTCTCAAAATGGCTGTGACACTTCCAGGCATCACATCTAGAGGTGGTGAAGTGCAGTGGAAAGGGATTATCTCTCCCTTACAGTCCTTTCAAAGAGGGGAGACTTTCCCAGAAGCTGCTCACAGATCTTCCTTCATCTTGTATGGGTCATTGTTGTATGGTATGCCAATGTCTCTCACCAGCAAGAGGAATCACCAGCAAGAAGAATGGAACTCCATTGGTCCCACTGGCTTATGCCAGGGGTCAGCCAAGCACAGCCGCTGGGCCAAATGCAGCCTGAAGCCTGTTTTTGTAAATCAAGGCTTATTGGAACACAGCCAGGCCCATTTGCTTACCTATTGTCTACAGCTGCTTTCACCCTACAACATCAGAGTTGAGTAGTTGCAACAGAGGCCTTGTGGTCCACAAACCTAAAGTATTTACTATCACACCCGTTACAGAAAAAATTTGCTGAGCCCTAGCTGCCAGTCAGATCCACATCTGCCCCGAGGAGGTGAATATGTGGACAGAATGAGGGTTCTATCAACAGGGAAGGAGGAAGTTGGCTGTTGATAGGCAACCAGCAGTGACCGCTACAGAAGGGCATCTTTAGTCTAATGGAGCAGATGTGCTACAAAAGACATTTGTGTGGGAAAATCAAGGACAGTACATGATCCTACAGGTTGAAGTCAGGAGGAAAGCATTAGATGAGGGTAAAAACAGAAAGAAACAGAAGTGATGTCTCCTAGGTCTTGGCGTGTGGGGAATATGAACAATCCTTTCAAAACTGAGATCACTAGACTAGTGCAGGGATGCATGGGGTTCCCAGTGGCCACATGTAGCTGTGACAGGGAGCACTAGCAGCTGAGCAGAGAGGCTTCTGAGTTTTGCCTTGCTCTGAAGATAGCTTTAATTTCTGAAGATCTAGGAAACGAAGAACTGTGAATCTAATCAAAGCAGAGTGGATAGTTGAAATGTAAGAGGTAATGTCCATTTCATCTTGGAGTCGGAGGGAATGCTAGGCTTGTTTAGCCATACCTCTGCACTTTGGCAAAGTAAATACCAGAAAGCTAAGAGAAAAGTATTGTCTCTATCCATTGCCTCTAAAGGGATACACAACTTACATTGGTAGTAGCTCCTAAAAAGTTTGGTTCTGATAGTGTGACTACAAATGAACCTGATGAGGAAGCAAAGGGTGGAATTCTAAGTACCAGCGTGCTTTCAGGAGAAATTAGGATTGCAGAAGAAGGAAGCAGTGTGCGGAAGCAGTGGAGTCCAAAAGAATGTGGATTCAAATGCTGGTTATATCACTTATTAGCTCTGTGAACTAGAGAACATGGTTTCCCCTCTCTGAGCCTCAGTTTCCCTATCTGTAACTTAGCATAATGTTTACGCATGCAGAGTATTCTTTGGAGGCCAATGCAATCACTCTTGCTCTCGGCCTAATTTTTTTTTAACTTTTTCTGAAACATTGTTGCATCAATTCTTACTCTTTAGAATCTTCAAATCTTACCCATCCTTAAAGAGAGCAAAACAACTTTTGTAACTAGAGGGTCATTAACCACTCACTGTAGGTTAGCTCAGGGGCCGTTAGCTGGTTTTCTTCAGCCTCTCCTGGCCCTGCATGGCCCCCTCACTGGACTTACGACTGGTCTGGGGCATTGGCTGTGGTGTGGAGGGCCCCCTGGGGTATTCAGTGGGGCCACTAAGCAGGATTATGGCAGGGACAGATGTCACTGCTGCTGGTCAGGCAGAGGATGAGGCCTTGGTGCAGACAAAGCAAAATCCTGAAGGTGGCCCCTGATGGGAGAATGGAGAGGCTCAAGCCTGGGTTCGACAATGGGATTCCTGGCAGGGCAGCCGGTGGGCAGGCAGCCAGCAGTTAGTTGCCCCTAAGAATCTCGCGGGTGCCTGAGCAATGCTCTTTCAGGTTTCCTTTGCCAGGTCTGCTCTTATCAGGCGGAGGCTCTATTCCCTTCTTGGTCAGCATCCCCAGGTCCAGCTTCCAGACGTCCAGCGTCCCCCTGGTTAACTCTCCTGCACTGCAGCCCCTCTTGGTTTCTGCTCCCTTGTCCATTTTCCAAAGCTTTGTTCTCTTTTTCTAAAAAACAGCCTTATTGAGATATAATTTACATATCTTAAAATTCAGTAGTTTAGAATGTACAGTTTAATGTGCTTGTGTATATTTACATATTTTCCTTAAAACCATGGGTGAGGGCATTAAGCAAGTTCAGGATCTACCCCTATGTTCAGGCAGTAGACCGCCGGCATTTGCTTTTGGTTCTGAAAACGGGTGTAAATTAGAATTCCAGGTTGAAACGAAAATACACCCGGCCCTTTCCTGTCACTGAACTACTTACAAAGGGAGGAAGAGGTCGGTTGGATTGCTTTAAATAAAATTAGAGGTGGAAAAGGGGAGAGGGGAGGGGGACTCATGAGGAATTGGTCGATGGACACAAAGAATGATTGTGTATTGTAATGATGAATAAGCTAACTGTACTGATCTAACCACCACACATTCCACACAATTACTGAAAATCAACGTTGTACCCCACATGTATGTGTTATAATAATAATAATAATAATAATAGTAATAATAACAATAATAATAAGATACCAAATTTTAAAAAAGCAACAGAAGATAGCAGTGATTTTTGGGAAAAGACAGGATAATGACTCCTAGACCCAGGGCATCATTCATCCCCTGGCTTCATCCCCACAGTGCTTTCCAGTCTGATGGGCCTCTCCCACTTCCACAAACTTTCAGAGAAGAGGATTTGATCCTCTGTCCTGGAGACTTATTATACTGATTAGTGATGAGGAAATTCTTCAGCAACAACAATAACCTCCTCCTCCTCCTTTCTTCTTCAACATATACTTCTTCTTGTGTGTTTAATATGTAAAGGTATCGGAAACATAGCAAACCTGATTTAATAATCCTCATGATACTTCTAAGATAGACAGTAATATCTTCTCCATTTTACATAAGAAGAAATTGAAGCTCAAGTTCTTATGTTTAGTAAATGGTGGAGCCGAGATTTAAACCCATGTTTATTTGATTGTGAAAATGCTACTTACTCTTAATATTTGAACTCAAATCCCTCTCCTAGTTTTGTGAATCCTTCCAGTATCATGCTGGAGCCAGCATATACAGAATTGCAAGAGCCAGTTGTTAGTTTCAGGAATTTTGTAAGCCAATTGTTAAACACAGCCATTATTAAAAATAAAATTGTGTAAATTCACAACTAAATAAGTTATGTTAAAAATACAGGTAAACATGCTCACAACTCTTTACTTCCTAATTGTTTCACTGTATTTTACTCTCGTCTGTGCTCTTGAGGTTATCTGTATCTACTGTATCATGTAGTGGAAATACCACGTAATGGCGTGCTACTGTGCATCCTTTTCCAACTCTGTATTTGATGATGTCCTATTGGTAGCTGGAAATTAGCTATGGTGGGAGTATTTACACCACAGAAATGGGTAAATGCTACAAATCAGGGCTTGATTTACTATTTTATTGATTGTCTAGACCTAAAGTGATGGAAAAAATGTTAATGATGCAAGTTAAACTTTAAAAAAGTGTATTGTGCTTAGTGCCAAAGCTAAGAGAGACTTTGGTTTAATGCGTATAATTTGTATCAGGATAAGGAGCAGTTTAACAGTAGATCACATATCAGATTTAACATGAATAACTTCATTGAGAAAAGGGTTAGTGGATTGGGATGCAACTCCACTTGTCAAATCATAGATGAATGGCAACCCTAGGTTAGTTATAGATAGAAAAGTTTGGCAAAAACCAGTGAAAGCCTTCTGTGAGAACCAGTTGGCTATATGGGATTTGTAACAGAGTATTATATCTGTTACTGCTATTTGTACATTGGGTGCTACCCATCTTTTATAGCAGTAAAATTTATAATAAGCTCACACCCACACGTACATCCTTCCGCCCCCAGTACTTTTTCTCAGGAGAGCTGGCTGTTAAGCACTTACCAGCATAACAGCACTTTCTCCACTTGCTTGGTCCTCAGTGGAAATGTGCAACCATGCTACTGTGGAGTTCTTCCACAGCTTTCTCTTCTCCAGGTGGAACAATCTGTGATTCATTGATCTTTCCCTCTAGGCTTTATTTTTCAGGTTTCTTCTGAGCAGTCTGGAATTGGACAGGAGCCTTTCTTTGCTTAAAGTGTGCAGAACTGGGCATATGATAGTATTCCAGAAAGGAGAAGACCCATGCTGGGTAGTGTGGAAGGTCTCCCTCTTTGGGGTCCCAGGACAGTGCCTGGAGTGAGCATGACCTGGCAGTCAGGAGACCTGGGTTCCAGCCTGGCATGAGGTTGTCCCCATGAGTTATTCCCACAGTTACTTTATCTTAAGCAAAAATTTGAGTCAAGGTGAATTCAAAGTTCTCTGTGTTCTTAAACTCTGCATTTCCGTGGTTGTTTCTTATACTTAGCATTTTAAATATTGTGCTTCTCGTTTTATCAAGAGAAATGCAAATGTAATAAAACCTCAGTGATTCAGTTTTGAGATGTGAGATAACACTTCCTTAAACTTGTACGGTCCTCTTAGAGTTTACTAAATGTTTTAACACACATTACCTTGTTTGTTCCCCTAACGACCCTAACATTGAGATAAACAGAGAGTTCTTAGTGTCTCTATCTTGCTGCTGAGAAAAACTGAGGCTCAGGGTAGTTCATAACTTGCTCTGAGTGCATAGCTAGTAAGCAGAGAGGCTGGGTCTGGGGCTTCTAGGTCATCTTCTTCATCTGCAATGTCCTTTCTCTTCAATCTACCTTACAGAAAATTCCATTTGGCTAGTAATAGTCATGTCATATGTCTTCTAATCATAAGTTCAACAAAAAAATCTGTCTAAAGGTAGATTGCAGCTTCAGAAAGACTTTTTTTTCTGATAAAGTAAATAAATCCATTCTTTCAGATCAAGCAAGGAGCTGAAGAGTAAGTAACTGGATTGCTTGTTAGGATAATAATTCTTTAGAACTCAAAGCCATTGAACATGAATGTGCAAACACAGAGTAGGTATCAATCAACAGAACAGCCTGATGCAGGGACAGCAGCTTGGGATGAGTGTTTGACTTTTTACTTTATTTTAGGCAATAAATATAATCCAGGTAAAATTTGGAATTTTGTAAGTATTTGAGTGTGTAACTTGGGATGTGTTTTACTCCAATCACAGGCAATGCTGTCTCTAGTATCTTTTATGCTTTTTATGGTACAAGCAGCAGATTGGCTTTAGTGACAAGGCTAGCTCAGAATGACTGAGTGACTTCTTAAGTGGACAAGAGGCACTGGAAAAATAAGGGTTATATTATTTTTGCAAAATGGCATAAGGATATTTTCTTTTACTATTCCAAGTTTTCTACTTTTTTTTTTTTTTTCCCTCACCATTTATTTAGTTTGGAGTTGCTACATTTTTATGGGGCAAATTCCCAAAGAAGTGGGAATTTCACAAAGCTTAATATAGACATAAAGCTGGTATTCAGATAAAGAGGAGCTGCATTAGTGAAGCATTTCCTCTAGTGAGGCAAATTTATGTGGTAGTCATCGTCTCTCCGCACTCAGCAATGCTCCAAGATGGGGTGCTGTAGCCAGGAGGGTGCTATTCAGGGCTCTGTCCCTGATTTGCTCTGGGATATGTTAATAAAATATACACTGAAGTTTTCTCCCAGTAAAATGGAGATAACCATCTGTAAGAATCATTATGTGTGACGACAGGGTGGCACCTGAGTGCCCTGGGGTCTTGTCTCAGACCCCACCTGCAATCAGCAAGTGAAAAAAATGGGTCTTCCTCCAGCTCAGCGGTAGGTGTCGCTGCAGTCAACTAAAACCCCAGGAAAGTTCTGGCCAAAAGGATTCTATTAGAGAAAAAAGGAAAGGAACACTGGTGGCTATTAAAATTAACTGAGCATCCAGATTTCTTCCCCACCCCACACTTAAATCCTTTACCACATACTATTGTTTAGTTTTTAAAAATAAAATATGTCTAATAATAGACAAGTTTTTTCAGGAAAAAAGGTTGATTCTGTGAACCATTCCATTCCATTCATTCGTTTATCAATTCATTCATTCAGCAAATATTTTCTAGGCACCTAATGTGTGAGGCACTTGCCAGGCTTTAAAGTTGCAATGATGGGGGCCGGCCTGGTGGCGCACTGCTACAGTGCGCAGCTTGGGAAGCGCGGCGGCGCTCCTGCCGAGGGTTCGGATCCCACATACAGACCGGTTCCCGCTCACTGGCTGAGCAAGGTGCGGGAGCAACACTGAGGGTTGCGATCCCGTTGCCGGTCCCGGTCCGGTACGGGCGCAACAGTGAGGGTTGTGATCCGTTGCTGGTCACGAAAAAAGACAAAAAAATAAATAAATAAATAAAAAAATAAAGTTGCAATGATGGACAGTAGAGACAGTCTGGCTTTTTGGAGGCTGGTAGGGGAGACAGGCACTTAAAGAGGTAATACCAAAAAAAGAAGTAATTACAGTTTACAGAGAGATTAGTATAATCATAGGGAATGTACTAGGTGAAATAGAAGATGACAAGGGGACCTGACTGAGTTGAGGGGCCAGGGTTTATCTCTTGGATAAAATGGTGCTCAAGAATGTGCCCATATCATGTGTCAAGGCACAAATTAGAAAGCTAGTGTGTGGATTTCTTCACTCAAGATTCTCATAGGTTCTTGTCATGGTGCAATTTATCCCCTTTGTCATAAGCACTATATGAAATGCATAAAGAATACCCTCCCTCCTTATATTACTTAGATAATTTGAAATATCTAAAAAATTCATGATTTATATATCATTACCTCTCCCTTGAGATAGAAAACTGCTTATTGTCTTTTATATGTCAGATAAGTTGACAAATAATCTTGATTATTTTGTTAGCATGTGATTTATGGAAGATAAAATTGAATGTTGAAGCTGTCTGTCTTTTCCCTATTTCTACATTCACTCCTCACTGGGGTGTTTGGATTAAAAAAAAGCTTCAGGTTCCATCAGGGAGTTGGACATTTTAAGAAGTTAATAAAGAAAGAAATATTAAGAAACAAATGTTATTCTGTTCAATATTTGCTGTATCTCCAGTGACTTATGAATTACATTTTGAAACCATAAGTTCAATTTATTTAGAGTCCCAAATATTGATTTTTGGAGGAGTAAAACCAAGTCAGTAAATCTGAGCTTCTCCTGTTTTGGAGACCAAAAAATTTGTATTGCAAAGACAGCAGAAATGCGTTCTGATGAGTTAGTAACAACTTTTCTTGCCTCTTTTTCAGTTAAGACATTACAAAAATAAGTTCCTTAGTATTTCTACTATTGTTATTTTATTTTATTCTCTAGTTAACTCTGGGGTCTGCACTCACCTTTATTTAATTCATTCAAAAAAATTATTTGTCACTTTATAAAGACCATGGCCTCAAGGCTAGTATGACTTTATCCATTGATCGTTCCAACTACTTTTCTTGAAATAAAGTAAATGAATATTCAAATATACTAGGTTACAAAATAAATTGCCAAGAGCTGGACATTCGGAACAGTTAAGGGCTTAACTGTACACTGTTTCTCTTAATTTATGTATAAGTCCCCTCTTCATTTCCACACTCAGAAAGGTGAAGTGTTGGTGTTGTCCTAATGTGTAAAAGGAAACATTGTAATATGTGGGAGGAGCCCTGGGGAAACTTCTTATTGCTCTGGCTTTGCTGCTAATGCATGATGTGGCCTTAAGTAACTCTCTTAATTGCTGAATCTTTGGTGTTTTTATCTATATAAAGAGCCTTGGACTGGACTGATCTGGGGGCAGCATGTAGAAAGCCCTTTAATTTTTCTCTGTGCTTATCTCCAATGTATCTGGCCCCATTTTGACTCAGAGGAAGAAGCGACCTTCCACTTGTCCGTGTCTAACTCTTCCATCTGTGATCTGGATCCTACCAACTTCCTCCTCCTTCCTGAGCTGAAAAAGGTACTGAGCCATTTGGGCCACTCATTGTCAAAGTTAGGAATATGCTTGTTATTTTTAATTCCTCTCTGTTTTGCTAGGTTCCCATATGGAATCAGCAGTAAAGTCCCATTCATTCTCTCTCCTAAGTGACTTTGAACTCACCCGTCTTTGCCATCCCTCCTTCCTTAGGACAGCATCATGTCTTGCCCAGAAAATTGCAGGTTCCTGTTTACTGATCTTCCTTCTTTCAGTCTCTTCCATTTCCAGTCCGTTCTCCATACTGTCTTCAGAGATATCTTTCTAAAACGCAAATCGGATTATGTCTGTTGAGCAGCAGCAACTCCACTGAACAAATTTATATTTTTTATATTTATTTATATTTATTTTGTGAGAGGGTGTTATGCCAGGTTCTGGGAGACAATTAATTCAGATAAGACAGCTTGGTCCCATTTAAGTCAAAACCTTGTGTTGGCTACCTCATTTACCTATAGGCTAAAATGAACTTTCTTTGCATGGCTTTTGAAGCTGTGCACATTTTGGCCTCAAATCTACCTTCCTATATCCTTATCTTAGGCTACCGCGTCTCTCGCCATCTGTTTACTTCACATCCCTGCCACAATGAACTCTTCTCAACCTGAGCATGCTGTGTTCTTTCATGTTTCTCTGATCCTGCACATCCAGATCCCTCTGTCTGGAATTCTCTTTCCCACTTCTCCCTTATCTGTCTGTGGAATGTCTACTCACTCTTCCATGCCTGATGCAAATGTTATTTTATTTGGGAGGAGCCTCATGAGTTGATGAATTACCTTGTTCATACTTCTACAGCCCTTTGCTCACGGTGTTGTATTTGTTAATGTCTTCCTCACAAGATTATGAGCTACTTAAAGGCAGAGAATTCATGCCTATTCATTTTGTATTTCCTATGACCTATCATCATAGATAGCACATTTTATGGGCGCAATAAGAAGTTGTTGGTGACTAAAATAAATGAATGAATGTATGCTGCATATGTACATAGATGGACGTGGTTATTGCATTGTTTCTCATCTCAGTGGAAATGTTGGTAATTGTGGAGAGAAAACTTGGAAGTTATAGCTGGCTTGTTGATCTTCTAGGTAAGTCTTTGATATCCACAGGTGGATCCTATACTGATGGCTGGGGGATCTTTAAACTAGATCTTTAGTGTCTTTGTTAAGCTGTAAGAGTTGATAACTTTATTTTGGTTACTTCACTTCAGATCCAAGAGTTGGAACACTTTCTTTGTAACACTTTTGCCTGCTGGCTGAGAAACAAGGACAGTTTGCTCAACATAACTTGTCACCGTCTC
This sequence comes from Galeopterus variegatus, assembly GCF_000696425.1. Classification (NCBI taxonomy): domain Eukaryota; kingdom Metazoa; phylum Chordata; class Mammalia; order Dermoptera; family Cynocephalidae; genus Galeopterus; species Galeopterus variegatus. The sequence goes on from NW_007747741.1 coordinate 9,762, forward strand.
TTTTCTTTGTTCTCTGAAATCCACTGTGTCCCTAAATGGCAAATCATTAGGCTCAACCCTGAATGAATTGGTTGTCAAGTAAGCATTATTAAGGCTAGTGAAATGTCTTCTTCTTTGTTCTCTGAAATCCACTGTGTCCCTAAATGGCAAATCATTAGGCTCAACCCTGAATCAATTGGTTGTCAAGTAAGCATTATTAAGGCTAGTGAAATGTCTTCGTTTCAGCTGAGCAAGGCAAGTATGATGCTATCTAATCATGACAGGCATGGTGATGTGGTGTTTCGAGAAGCGAAGAAGAACATCTTTCAAGACTGCAACATACCTTAAGTGTAGGCAATTACTCTAGTCACTGAGTAATAATCAATATGTAAAGCTTAAGGTGGGAACACTAATGCTTCCATTAATGCAAAAACATCAGCAACTAAAGCTGATGCTTTCATGATGGGGAGAGGGAAATAACTGATAACTCACCCCATCATTTCCACGTACGGAAAGTTGATTTTTGTAATTGATTTGCAGACGCGTTCATTTTCAGGGATGTGAATAATGAAAAGAACTAAAAGCTTTTACAAGATTTCTTTTCAGTATCTGCTTGTCTCTTTTTCTTGCTTCCTCTTAGATCCCTAGCACTTATGTCATATCCATTATCATCCTGAAAAGAAAAATAATTCAGGCCACTTAAATGATGTTTCAATACATACATACCATACATTAGAATTCAGAAAAACCCAGCACTTTCCAGAGAGAAATGTGATGCTTTTTTTTCACTTATTCTCTCTTTTTCCTTACTTGAAATGAAATTTCAGCTTCTCTTGGGATTTCTTATTTTACATATAGTCATAAGGTAATTATTTGCTGCAGATAGTGACTTGTCACCTCCTAAAAGCATCTGCTTGGTTGGCTAAAAGGATCTGCTTGCTTGGCTAAAAGGAGTAAGGCAGGGGTTAATATTAGTCCATTTCTCTCATTTTGTTTATTTGTTTGTTTATTCTGACTTTGAAGCAGTATATGCTCAAAGCCAAAAAAAAAAAAAAAAAATTGATATATAACCCTGGCATTATGCCCAGGAACTGCTGGGTAGGCTTCTGGCTCTGTCTACCATCAGAAAATCACTTGGAGGTCAGGGAATGGTGCAAATATATTGCTATCGTTTCCTTTGGGCTGCCTTTCAGGTTGTGTGGGCTCTCCTGCATGGGTACTCACAAGTCCCTCTTTTTTCATCTTCCTTCTCTCTTCCTCTTTACCACTCTCCCCGGGGGCCTCCAGCTTTATCCTGTGGTCTTGGGAACTAGCTACTAAGTCCTGTTTAACTTTGC
>NW_007747741.1:11415-12863 GCF_000696425.1 Galeopterus variegatus
CTTGGAGGTCAGGGAATGGTGCAAATATATTGCTATCGTTTCCTTTGGGCTGCCTTTCAGGCTGTGTGGGCTCTCCTGCATGGGTACTCACAAGTCCCTCTTTTTTCATCTTCCTTCTCTCTTCCTCTTTACCACTCTCCCCAGGGGCCTCCAGCTTTATCCTGTGGTCTTGGGAACTAGCTACTAAGTCCTGTTTAACTTTGCTTAGTTGAGTGGGTCTCTTTCTTCCCTACTAGATTGGAAGCTCTACAAGTGCAGAGACTTTGTGTATTCACGTAGTCTCCCTGGGGTCTAGAAGAATGCCAACCATGGAACACACTGCTGTGGATTGATTGAATTGTGTCCCCCCAATTCCATATATTAGAAGCTTAATCCCCATTGTAACTGTTGAGGGTGGGAAGTCCTATTATGGTAATTGAAAGNTGGGGCCTTGAAAAGGTGATTAGATTGTAGGACTATGCTGTAGTGAATGGATTAAAAATGGTGGTCATGGGCGTGGTTTGGAGGACTTTAAAAGGAGAGTGAATGAGGACGTTAGTCTCTCTCTGCTTGCACCATCTTGCAATGTGAGACCCCTGAGTCACTGTCACCACCACCAGATAGACTCTGGACTTCCCAGCCTCAGAAACTCTAAGCAATAAATTTTGTTTTCTTTCTAAATTATCCAGTTGCAGGTATTTTGTTATAAGGAGCAGAAACTGACCAATACAGAAACCCTCAATAAATTTTTGTTGAATTAATGAATTAAGCTTTCAGAGTGAAGTACCTACCCAGACAAACAAACCTCTCAGTTGCTGTAGTGTTCACCTCTCAGAGCNGGAAGTATCATGTTGTAAAGTTGCTTTTGATTTTTCCTCATGGACTGATCTTCCTTTATGGTACAAAAAAATTATTTCGCTGAACTCTTCAAAGCCTTCATGGCTCCTATTTCTCCCTGTTTACTCTTTTTTTATTATTAATTTTTAAATTAAGATAGAATCACATAACATAAAATTAACCATTAACCATTTTAAAGTGTGTAATTCAGTGGCATTTATACGTTCACAATGTTTTGCAACCATCACCTGTCTCTAGTTCCAAAACATTTTCATCACTGCAAAAGGAAACCTCATACTCATTAAGCAGTCACTTTCCATTCTCCTCTGCCCCAGCCCTGGCAACCACTAGATTGCTTGTCTCGATGGATTTACCTATTCTGGATTCCCTATTTACTCTTGAAGGTAACTGTGGAGAACAGGATTGGCTTTCTCAACTGGCATGTTGAGGCAGAGGATGTACTGACAAGGCTGTGATGTATTATAACATATTTACACATGCTGAGATACTATTTCCAGGATTGACCACTAAACAGACATGCTGTTGGTAGTTGTGGAATTGTCCTGGGAGTTTCTAAAAATTAGTGACCATTTTATGTGAAGGAAATGAACAAGCAAGACTATTAACATGGC
>NW_007747741.1:14237-18320 GCF_000696425.1 Galeopterus variegatus
CCTCGAGGCTGCAATCACACAATAAGGCAGGCAGTGCATGCAGATGGGTTCTCTTAAATCAGTGGCATCATTTGCTAAGAACTTATTCTATAAGGTCTGGTGTCAGTCAAACTTACTCTGAGGAAATTCTGGAACCACTGAGGGACTCTGTCTGATGCATAGTGAACTGTACTCTGGCTGACAACATACTTTTTGTTTGTTTTGGTGGTTGGTTGTTACGGACATCTGAATCCTTAACCTTAGTGAGGGTCTAACCGACTGAGCTAGCCGGTCAGCCCCGATAACACACTTCTTGTGAAACATTTTTTGATCCCAAATGGCGTTAGCCTGCTTGATCAATAATATCATTTATCTGATTTTGCTCTGAATTACTTTTGAGTCTTCCAAAAAAAAAAAAAAAAAAAAAAAAACAGTGATAACTAGTACAATATCACATACATGGCAGACACTAAAAAAGAATTTGGCTAATTCTCAGGAATTCTAATGAGCACATTCCAAAGAATTTTCACAAACTATGGTAGTAATTGTAGGAAAGGACTTTTTCAAAAAGTTTTGAGTAATATCAACATTATTGGAATAAATGGTAGTCTTCGAGTTGCTTATCAGAATAGAACAACATCCATTTTGTAAATAGTTATTTTAAGAGCATTCTTGCTCCTTGATAATATCTTATGCTTCAGCTGGGCATTGTCATTCTCTGCTTCCAATACTGTAGTGAAAACAGTGGTTGTGAATTTAAAGAGCAAAGACAGTGAGAATCAGGGGAGTCTCACAGCATTGGAAACACTTTAACAACTAATGTCAGCTCATTCTTTATAGGTTTTTTCCTAATTAGAGTTTTGCTAAATTTCCATGCTGAGGATACGTGCCAAACTAGTCAGGAGGGAGTGGGTAATAATTAAACAAATGTTTTGAGAAAAGCTAATGAATGCATAAATGATATAAATGGCAATTTCTTTATATAATAAATAATCTTGTGCTGGAATTGTTAAGGCAAAATTTTAATGCCAATATTTTGGGTGTTGGATCAACTTATTACCGTTATTGTAAGTATANTTAGAGTTTTGCTAAATTTCCATGCTGAGGATACGTGCCAAACTAGTCAGGAGGGAGTGGGCAATAATTAAACAAATGTTTTGAGAAAAGTTAATGAATGCATAAATGATATAAATGGCAATTTCTTTATATAATAAATAATCTTGTGCTGGAATTGTTAAGTCAAAATTTTAATGCCAATATTTTGGGTGTTGGATCAACTTATTACCGTTATTGTAAGTATAACTAATTCTTGATTGAAGGTGTGTATCTACCCCAGCCATTTACTTCCCAACCATTGGCTTCCTTTGGCTAATCTGACTATTCCTAGGCTACTGCCTCACACTACTACTTCAATGTGATATAAATGGAGAGTTTACAAACTAATTTTTTAATTGCCTAAGAAAAATCAATAAAAAAACCAGACCACATTCCAGCCAGGTGGAAAATTTCTGTTTGTTAGTGTTAGTGTTTGCACAACTGCTTGCCTCTGTCAATCTGTGCAATTGAGAGTTAACCATGCAGCTTGATCTGGGCATTGATTTTGTTTTTTTATTGATCAGGGTAGATGTGAGCTGGAGAGGTTGTGATAGATGACAGTACCAAAATGTTCCTGGCAAAAGCTGCTAGGCTGTGTCTTTCTCCAACTCATTAAATCAAAGCGGAACACTAAAAATGATATGCTGGACCTCCAAGCCTTTCTGGGGATGCAGATAATCAGATTTTCTACTTATTTGGAAGGAGCCATGACCTGGCTACTGATCTTTAATAAAATGTTATTTTAAAACAGAACATAAATCACCTTTCCCATCTTTATTTTTAAAAACACTCCATTTAAAACCTATAGCTCCTGTTATGGTTTGAATTGCATCCCTCCGACCCAGAAAGATATGCTGAAGTCCTAACCCTTAGTACTTGTGAACCTGACCTCATTTGGAAATTGTGCCTTTGTAGATTTTATCAAGTTAAGATGAAGTCATTAGAATGGGTCTTAATCCAATATGACTAGTGTCCCTAAAAGAGGGAAGTTTGGACACAGACACAAACACACAGGGTGTATTAGTCCATTTTGTGTTGCTATAACAGAAATACATGAGACTGGGTAATTTATAAGGAACAGAGGTTTATTTGGCTTATGGTTCTGGGACAGCTGCATCTGATGCAGGCCTTAGGCTATTTCTACTCATGGTGGAAAGTGGCAGGCAGCTGATGGGTACAAACAGATCACATGGCGAGAGGAAGCAAGAGAGAGAGAGGAGGTGCCAGGGTCTTTTAAACAACCAGCTCTCATGGGAACTAATAGAATGAGAACTCACTCGTTAATCCCCCCACCTAGGGAGAGCATTAATTCATTCATGAGGGATCTGCCCCCATGACTCAGTTTCCAACAGTGCCACATTGGGGATCAGATTTCCACATGAGTTTTGGGGGGACAACATATCCAAACTCCATCACAGGGAGAATGCCATGTGAAGACACAGAAACACACAGATGTAAAGGGAAGAGGTCATGTAAAGACTGGGGCAGAGATTGGAGTTGTGTTGCCACAAGCCAAGGATCATCTGCAGCTGCCAGAACCTGGAAGAGGCAAGGAAGGGTCCTCCACTAGAGGTTCTCGAGGGAGCATGGTCCTACCAATACCTTGATTTTAGATTTGTATTCTTCAGAACTGAGAGAATAAATTTCCATTGTTTTAAGACACCCAGTTTGTGGTGCTTTGTTATGGCAGCCCTAGGGAACTAATACACCCTCTTGAGCCCCAGCTTTCTTTCTCTTCCTGTCACAGCCAAGCTGCAAATTGGCTATATCACACTGCTCTACTAAAACTGTTCTTGCTGAGGTCTTCGGTGACCTCTTGGCAAACTCTAGAGCCTAATCACCTGGGTTCAAGCTCAGGCTCCACTCCATTCTAGCTACATGGCCTTAGGCAAATTATTTAACACCTCTGTGCCTTAGTTTTTGTTTATCAATAAAATGGGCCCATCTCTGGGGGCTGCTGTAAGGATTAAAAAAGTTAATACAGCTAAAGCACGTAGCACAGTGCCTGGCACATAGCTTAATCTTAATGGGCACTCACTTCCATTAGTATTATTTGCCACCTGTTGCCTCTTTTCAGTTCTTACATTGAACTCTGCAGCTTTGGACTCTATTGTCCACTTTCTTCTCCATGGCGCCTGTGTTCCACTGCCATCTGGTTATTCTTCCTGCCTCTGGCTGCTCCTCTTATAAAGCTTCTCTGGGGAAAGCACTGTAGCTAGTGGATAGAGCTCAAGTGTTGGAATCTAATGTATCTGAGTGCAGTTCTCAGCTTTGCACTTATTATGTAAATGATTTTGATCAAGTTAAACTTTCTGAGCTCCCTTTCTTTTTTCTTTTTTGGGTAAAATGGGAAATGGGTATAATCTGACCTCATTGAGCTTGTGTGAGAAGTAAACAAGATAACAGAAGCAGAGAGCCCAGCATGAGCTGGATTCTGACTTTCATCCCCACGCCCGATTCCTCTTCTGACCCGCCAGACAAAGGCTGCCCTGTAGGCTGTGCAGTTGGTGTCCCCACAGCTCCAAGGGAGTCATTTACTTAAGTAGAATGGGGTGTAGCAGCCTCACCTCCTCCTTACCACCCCCTCCCCGTGAAATTGTTCTTGTCAATTATCCCTATAGATCTTAACTGGTCTTTGCTTATGGTAGTCAGTTTATCCATTTAGTAGTCAACACCATTTAAAATATTTTACGCAGCCTTCTCCTGCTCCTGAAGATGCTCAGCCTTGACCTGTGCTAAAGCAGTTCTCTTCAGATGATCACTAATACCACACAGGCCCTTCTCTTTGTGTCTTTGGGATGAGTTATGTGTTAAGTAGGACCAACTTGCGTTCCACGAGTTCCATGTAGTTAGAGTAAAGAGGCAAATTAGTGCAGTGGGGATACAAAGCCAAGAATAAGTTGTTCCCCATTTTTACAAAGAGTTATGAGGAAACAACTGCAAAGCTGACTCATTAGTGCTGCTTTTTTTTTTTTTTTTTTTTTTTTTTTTTTTTTTTTTTTTTTTTTT
>NW_007747742.1:0-325 GCF_000696425.1 Galeopterus variegatus
GTGGTAGAACATATCATCTATTTCCTCTGTGGTTATTTGATACCCTTGTCTGGCATATAATGAAAAACTTATTAGACATGTGATGATAATGAAGGGGAAAAGAAAGAAAAAAAAAGCAATAGAAGCAAATTCACAGATAACAGAGATATTGAAGTTATCAGACAAAAACTTTAAAATAACTGTGATGATGCAAAGAAAGTAGAGGGAAATAAGGGAAAATGAATGAAAAGGTGGACAGGTCAATAGAAAACTATTTTAAAAGCGAATAGATAGTCTATACCTGAAAATTATATAGTGCCTGAAATTAAGAGTTCATTTAAAGAGT
>NW_007747742.1:5778-6196 GCF_000696425.1 Galeopterus variegatus
GCTGGGAGACTGAGCCAAAAAGGCAGAGTGCAGTTTCTGTCAGTCTTATGGTGCTTCAAAAGGGGAGGGAGCCAGAAATAAATAAAACTAGTCTTGTTCTCAAGATGTTTGTAAGATTTTGAAATTGTGGGGCGGTAGGCTAGAGAGCTAGGCTTAATATTTTCATGAAGCAGAACTTTCAGGGCTTCTGACGGTGAAATCGGCCAGACCCTTAATAAAGTTTTCAGAGTATATCACCTGAAGAAGTAGCCTGAGTCTGACTGAAAATGCAAAACCTCTCCAATCTATCTCAGACCATAATGGTACTGCAGGAATCATCCTTTCATTTTATCTAATAAAACACTGGGGAAAACCTAGGTGGTAGAACATATCATCTATTTCCTCTGTGGTTATTTGATACCCTTGTCTGGCATATAAT
>NW_007747742.1:11605-12231 GCF_000696425.1 Galeopterus variegatus
ACACATGGAAATAGGTACAAGGAAGTTATCTATACCATTTTTGCAATTCTTGTAATCCTGAAATGATCTCAAAAATTTTAAAAATTCCAAGAGAGAAAAATATCCCTCCTAGATAAGCTGATGTTCTTTGGCATTTTTCTCTGGGGCCAATTGTCTATGTAGAGCTCAGACAGAGAATCTAGCTTGGTCAATTCTGGGTGATTCTACTTAAGAACAGAGAAACCAGCAGGGCTTTCAGCTGTTGTGTGGGGTTATGGAAACAGAGTGAATACTAGAGGAATCCTCAACACAAATCTAAATTTCACATAAGACATTACTGTGTTACTAAGTGATGCAGGATGCTGGGAGACTGAGCCAAAAAGGCAGAGTGCAGTTTCTGTCAGTCTTATGGTGCTTCAAAAGGGGAGGGAGCCAGAAATAAATAAAACTAGTCTTGTTCTCAAGATGTTTGTAAGATTTTGAAATTGTGGGGCGGTAGGCTAGAGAACTAGGCTTAATATTTTCATGAAGCAGAACTTTCAGGGCTTCTGACGGTGAAATCAGCCAGACCTTTAATTAAGTTTTAAGAGTATATCACCTGAAGAAGTAGCCTGAGTCTGACTGAAAATGCAAAACCTCTCCAATCT
>NW_007747743.1:0-403 GCF_000696425.1 Galeopterus variegatus
TGAGCTTGGTCTGATGAGTTTACTTAGATCGATGAGCTTGGTCCAATGAGTTTACTTAGATGGATGAGCTCGGTCTGAAGAGTTTCCTTTGATCGATGTGCTTGGTCTGATGAGATTACTTATATCGATGAGTTGATTTTACTTAGATCAAAGGACTTGGTCTGTTGAGCTTACTTAGATCGATTACCTTGTTATGATGAGTATACTTAGATCGATGACATTGGTCTGATGAGTTTCCTTATATCGATGAGCTTGGTCTGATGAGTTTACTTACATGGATTATCTCTGTCCGATGTGTTTAATTAGATTGATGAGTTTGGTCTGATGAGTTTACTTAGATCAATAAGCTTTCTCTGATGAGTTAACTTCGATCAATGAGCTTGGTCTGATGAGTTTACTTAGA
>NW_007747743.1:1067-1664 GCF_000696425.1 Galeopterus variegatus
TTACTTAGACCAAATAGCTTGCTCTGATGAGTTTACTTAGACCGATGAGCTTGGTCTGATGCGTTTACTTAGATCGATGTGCTTGGTCTGATGAGTTTATTTAGATGGATGGCTTGGTCTGATCAGTTTATTTAGATCGATGAGCTTGGTGTGATGAGTTTAGTTAGATCGAAGGGCTTGGTCTGATTAGTTTTTTAGATCGATTAGCTTTCTCTGATGAGTTTAATTAGATCAATTAGCTTGGTCTGATGAGTTTACTTAGATCAATGTGCTTGGTCTGATAAGTTTATTTCGATCGATGAGCTTGGGGTGATGAGTTTAGTGAGATCGATGTGCTTTTTCTGATGAGTTTACTTAGATAGATTAGCTTGCTCTGATGAGTTTACTTAGATCGATGAGTTTGGTCTGATGAGGTTAAGTAGATCGATGAGCTTGCTCTGTTGAGTTTAGTTAGATCGATGATCTTGGTCTGATGAGTTTACTTTGATCGATGAGCTTTGTGTGATGAGTTTAGTTAAATCGAAGTGCTTGGTCTCCTGAGTTTTCTTAGATCGATTAGCTTTCTCTGAAGAGTTTATTTAGACCGATGAGCTTGGT
>NW_007747743.1:3204-4429 GCF_000696425.1 Galeopterus variegatus
GCTTGGTCTGATGAGTTTACTTAGATTGATGAGCTTGATCTGATGAGTTTACTTAGATCAATTAGCTCTGTCCGATGAGTTTCCTTGGATCGACTAGCTTGGTCCGATGAGTTGACTTAGGTCGAAGAGCTCAGTCTAATGAGTTTACGTAGATTGATGTGCTTGGTCTGAGGAGTTTACTTAGGTTGATGAGCTAGGTGTGATGAGTTTACTAAGATCGATGAGCTTGCTCTGATGAGTTTACTTAGATCGATTAGGTCTGTCCGATGTGTATACTTAGATCGATGAGCTCAGTCTGATGAGTTTACTTAGATCTATGTGCTTGGTCTGATGAGTTTACTTTGATCGATGTGCTTTGTGTGATGAGTTTATTTATATCGATGAGCTTAGACTGATGATTTTATTTACATCGATCATCTTGGTATGATGAGATAACTTAGACGGATGAGCTTGGTGTGATGAGGGTACTTATATTGATAAGATTGGTGCGATGTGTTTACTTTGATCAATGGGCTTGGTCTGATGAGTTTACTTAGATCGATGAGCTTGGTCTGATGGGTTTACTTAGATTGATGAGCTTGATCTGATGAGTTTACTTAGATCAATTAGCTCTGTCCGATGAGATTACTTAGATCAATTTGCTTGATCTGATGAGTTTTCTTAGATCGATTTGCTTGGTTTGATGAGTTTACATAGATAGATTATCTTGCTCTAATGAGTTTACTTAGATCGATGAGCTTGGTGTGATTAGTTTACTTAGATCAATGGGCTTGGTCTGATGAGTTTACTTAGATTGATGAGCTTGATCTGATGAGTTTACTTAGATCAATTAGCTCTGTCCGATGAGATTACTTAGATCAATTTGCTTGATCTGATGAGTTTTCTTAGATCGATTTGCTTGGTTTGATGAGTTTACATAGATAGATTATCTTGCTCTAATGAGTTTACTTAGATCGATGAGCTTGGTGTAATGAGTTTAGTTAGATCGAAGGACTTGGTCAGCTGAGTTTTCTTAGATGGATTAGCTTTCTCTGAAGAGTTTATTTAAATCGATGAGCTTGGTCTGATGAGTTTACTTAGATCGATGAGCTTGGTCCAAAGAGTTTACTTAGATCGATGAGCTCGGTCTGAAGAGTTTCCTTAGATCAATGAGCTTGGTCTGATGAGTTTACTTAGATTGATGAGCTTGATCTGATGAGTTTACTTAGATCAATTAGCTCTGTCC
>NW_007747743.1:5236-6247 GCF_000696425.1 Galeopterus variegatus
ATGAGCTTGGTCTGATGAGTTTACTTAGATCGATGAGCTTTGTGTGATGAGTTTACTTAGATCGAAGGGCTTGGTCTGTTGAGTTTATTAGATCGATTAGCCTGCTCTGATGAGTTTACTTAGATGGATGAGCTTGGTCTGATGAGGTTACTTAGATTGATGAGCTCGGTCTAATGAGTTTACTTAGAATGATGTGCTTGGTGTGATGAGTTCAATTAGATCGATGAGCCTGGTGTGTTGAGTTTACTTAGATCAATGGGCTTGGTCTGATGAGTTTACTTAGATCGATTAGCTCTGTCTGATGTGTTTACTTAAGTCGATGTGCTTGGTCTGATGAGTTTATTTAGATCGATGTGCTTGGTCTGATCAGTTTATTTAGATCTATGAGCTTGGTGTGATGAGTTTAGTTAGATCGATGTGCTTGGTCTGATGAGTTTACATCGATCAATGTGCATGGTCTGATGAGGTTACTTAGATCGATGAGCTTTGTGTGATGAGTTTACTTAGATTGAAGGGCTTGGTCTGTTGAGTTTATTATATCGATTAGCCTGCTCTGATGAGTTTACTTAGATGGATGAGCTTGGTCTCATGAGTTTACTTAGATGGATGAGCTTGGTCTGATGAGGTTACTTAGATCGATGAGCTCGGTATGATGAGTTTACTTAGATCAATGAGCTTGGTCTGATGAGTTTAGTTAAATTGAAGGGCTTGATCTGCTGAGTTTTCTTAGATCGATTAGCTTTCTCTTATGAGTTTACTTAGATTGAAGGGCTTGGTCGGATGAGTTTGTTAGATCGATTAGCCTGCTCTGATGAGTTTACTTAGATGGATGAGCTTGGTCTCATGAGTTTACTTAGATCGATGAGCTTGGTCTGATGAGGTTACTTAGATCGATGAGCTCAGTCTGATGAATTTACTGAGATTGATGAGCTTGGTGTAATGAGTTTAGTTAGATCGAAACACTTGGTCTGCTGAGTTTTCTTAGATCAATTAGCTTTCTCTGAAGAGTTT
>NW_007747743.1:6309-6908 GCF_000696425.1 Galeopterus variegatus
GTTTACTTTGATCAATGGGCTTTGTCTGATGAGTTTACTTAGATCGATGAGCTTGGTCTCAGGAGGTTACTTAGATCAATGTGCTAGGTCTGATGAGTTTATTTAGATCGATGTGCTTGGTTTGTTTAGTTTAGTTAGATCGAAGGGCTTGGTCTGATGAGTTTTCTTTGATCGATTGGCTTTCTCTGATGAGTTTACTTAAATCGATGAGCTTGGTCTGATTAGTTTACATAGATCAACGTGGTTGGCCTGATGAGTTTATTTAGTTCGATAAGCTTGGTGTGATGAGTTTAGGTAGATCGAAGGGCTTGGTCCGATGAGCTATCTTAGATTGATTATCTTTCTCCTATTAGTTTACTTAAATCGATGAGCATGGTCTGATGAGTTTACCTAGATCACTTAGCTTGGTCTGATAAGTTTTCCTAGATTGAATACATTGGTCTGATTAGTTTTCCTACATCGATTAGCTTGTTCTGAGTATTTTTTCTCGATCGATTGGCTTGGTCTGATTAGTTTTCCGAGATCGACTTACTTTGTCTGATTAGTTTTCCTAGATCAATTAGCTTGGTCTGATTATTGATGAGTTTACTTAGATCGAA
>NW_007747743.1:8200-9739 GCF_000696425.1 Galeopterus variegatus
TAGATCGATTACCTTTCTCTGATGAGTTTACTTAGATCGATGAGCTTGGTCTGATGAGTTTACTTAGATCGATGAGCTTGGTGTGATGAATTTAGTTAAATCGAAGGGCTTTGTCTGCTGAGTTTTCTTAGATCGATTAGCTTTCTCTGATGAGTTTACTTAGATCGATGAGCTTGGTCTGATGAGTTTACTTAGATCGATGAGCTTTGTGTGATGAGTTTACTTAGATCGAAGGGCTTGGACTGATGAGTTTATTAGATCGATTAGCTTGCTCTGATGAGTTTAAATAGATGGATGAGCTTGGTCTGATGAGTTTACTTAGATCAATGGGCTTTGTCTGATGAGTTTACTTAGATCGATGAGCTTGTTGTGATGAATTTAGTTAAATCGAAGTTCTTTGTCTGCTGAGTTTTCTTAGATCGATTAGCTTTCTCTGATGAGTTTACTTAGATCGATGAGCTTGGTCTAACGAGTTTACTTAGATCGATGAGCTTGGTGTGTTGAATTTACTGAGATCGATGGGCTTGGTCTGATGAGTTTAATTAGACCGAATAGCTTGCTCTGATGAGTTTACTTAGACGGATGAGCTTGGTCTGATGAGGTTACTTAGATCGATGAGCTCAGTCTGATGAGTTTACTTAGATTTATGAGCTTGGTCTGATGAGTTTACTTAGAATGATGTGCTTGGTGTGATGAGTTCAATAAGATCGATTGGCCTGCTGTGTTGAGTTTAATTAGATCAATGGGCTTGGTCTGATGAGTTTACTTAGATCGATGAGCTCTGTCTGATGTGTTTACTTAGGTCGATATGCTTGGTCTGATGAGTTTATTTAGATCGATGTGCTTGGTCTGATCATTTTATTTAGATCGATGAGCTTGGTGTGATGAGTTTAGTTAGATCGATGTGCTTGGTCTGATGAGTTTACTTAGATCAATGTGCATGGTCTGATGAGGTTACGTAGATCGATGAGCTTTGTGTGATGAGTTTAGTTAAATCGAAGGGATTGGTCTGCTGAGTTTTCTTAAATCGATTAGCTTTCTCTGATGAGTTTACTTAGATCGAAAAGCTTGGTCTGATGAGTTTACTTAGATCGATGAGCTTGGTCTGTTGAGTGTAGTTAGATCGATGAGCTTGGTCTGATGAGTTTACTTAGATCGATGAGCTTGGTCTGATGAGTTTACTTAGATCGATGAGCTTTGTCTGATGAGTTTAGTTAAATCGAACGGCTTGGTTGCTGAGTTTTCTTGGATCGATTAGCTTGCAATGATGAGTATATTTAGATCGATGACATTGGTCTGATGAGTTTCCTTTTATCAATGAGCTTGGTCTGATGAGTTTACTTACATAGATTAGCTCTGTCCGATGTGTTTACTTAGATTGATGGGTTTGGTCTGATGAGTTTACTTATATCGATAAGCTTTCTCTGATGAGTTAACTTTGATCAATGAGCTTGGTCTGATGAGTTTACTTAGATCGATGTGCTTGGTCTGATGAGTTTACTTAGATCGATGAGCTTGGTGTGTTGAATTTACTTAGAT
>NW_007747743.1:10693-12231 GCF_000696425.1 Galeopterus variegatus
TTAGATCGATGAGCTTGGTCTGATGAGTTTACTTAGATCAATGAGCTTGGTCTGATGAGTTTACTTAGATCAATGTGCTTGGTCTGATGAGTTGATTTAGATCGATGAGCTTGGTGGGATGAGTTTAGTTGGATCGAAGGGCTTGGTCTGATGAGTTGTCTTAGATCGATTAGCTTTCTGTGATGGGTTTACTTAGTTCGATGAGCTTGGTCTGATGAGGTTACTTAGATGGATGTGATTGGTGTGATGCGTTTATGTTGATTAATGGGCTTTGTCTGATGAGTTTACTTAGATCGATGAGCTTGGTCCAAAGAGTTTACTTAGATCCATGAGCTCGGTCTGAAGAGTTTACATGGATCGATGTGCTTGGTCTGATGAGTTCACTTAGATCGATGTGCTTTGTCTGATGAGTTTACTTAGATCGATGAGCTTGGTGTGATGAGTTTAGTAAGATTGATGTGCTTGGTCTGATGAGTTTACTTAGATCAATGTGCATGGTCTGATGAGGTTACTTAGATCGTTGAGCTTGGTGTGATGAGTTTACTTAGATCAATGTGCATGGTCTGATGAGGTTACTTAGATCGTTGAGCTTGGTGTGATGAGTTTACTTAGATCGAAGGGCTTGGTCTGTTGAGTTTATTAGATCGATTAGCCTGTGATGGGTTTACTTAGTTCGATGAGCTTGGTCTGATGAGGTTACTTAGATGGATGTGATTGGTGTGATATTAGATGGATGAGCTTGGTCTCATGAGTTTACTTAGATCGATGAGCTTGGTGTATTGATTTTACTTAGATCGATGGGCTTGGTCTGATGAGTTTACTTAGACCGAATAGCTTGCTCTGATGAGCTTACTTAGACGGATGAGCTTGGTCTGATGAGGTTACTTACATGGATGTGATTCGTGTGATGAGTTTACTTTGATCAATGGGCTTTGTCTGATGAGTTTACTTAGATTGATGAGCTCGGTCTGATGAGTTTACTAGGAATGATGTGCTTGGTGTGATGAGTTCAATTAGATCGATGAGCCTGGTGTTTTGAGTTTACTTAGATCAATGGGCTTGGTCGGATGAGTTTACTTAGATCGATTAGCTCTGTCTGATGTTGTTTACTTAGGTCGATATGCTTGGTCTGATGAGTTTATTTAGATCGATGTGCTTTGTCTGATCAGTTTATTTAGATCGATGAGCTTGGTGTGATGAGTTTAGTTAGACCGATGTGCTTGGTCTGATGAGTTTACTTAGATCAATGTGCATGGTCTGATGAGGTTACTTAGATCGATGAGCTTTGTGTGATGAGTTTACTTAGATTGTAGGGCTTGGTCTGTTGAGTTTATTAGATCGATTAGCCTGATCTGATGAGTTTACTTAGATGGATGAGCTTGGTCTCATGAGTTTACTTAGATCAATGAGCTTGGTGTGATGAGTTTAGTTAGATCGATGTGCTTGGTCTGATGACTTTACTTAGATCAATGTGCATGGTCTGATGAGGTTACTTAGATCGATGAGCTTTGTGTGATGACTTTACTTAGATCAATGTG
>NW_007747744.1:0-252 GCF_000696425.1 Galeopterus variegatus
TACATTTTTGAAGTGTAGATACACAGGAAATAGAATGAATTGTCAAAAATATTCACACTTTTTCAGAGTTATTATAAAGCACAACTTCTGAAAAAGTCCAGAGCAAAGGATAAGTTAAATGCTTTGTATAGTACTTTATGGAGAACTTCCTTTGGTTCACACTTCCAGCTTTTTTGTCTAGAATATTCTCGAATACATATAATGAATATTTAACTGAAAAATATATTGTCATTATGTTGCTTTGCATTGCTT
>NW_007747744.1:3448-4411 GCF_000696425.1 Galeopterus variegatus
CTCCCCACACTCCAGCTTCTTTGACTGCCCCAGCTTTAGCTAAATTGGCATCAGGTGTGACAGGACCCATAGCTTTGGAAGATACAAACCAGAAGCCTTGGCAGCATCCACATGGTGTTAATAAGTCTGCAGGCTCGCAGCATGCCAGAACCATTCCACTCCAATTTCAAAGGATGTGTGGAAAATCCTGGGGCCCAGCAAGAGATCTGTTGCAGAGACAAAGTATCTGCAGAGAGTCTTCACTAGAGTAATGCTAAGTGGAAATTTACAGTCAGAGTTGCAGCAGAGAACCCCCACCAGGACAATGCTAGTAGCACTGGAGGAATGGAAGGGCCATGGAGAACCCAGAACTGTAGAACTGCCAGCATGAAATACCAGCCTGGGAGATATGAAGCATAGCCTGAGACCAGGAAAGCCTCTTATGAGCAGGACAGCCAGAGGACTTGGGGACCCAACCCCCTCCACCAGTATGTAGAGAATGACAGACATGGAATCAAGAGAGGTTATTCTTCAGTGTTAAGATTTAATGCCTGTCGTGCTGAGTTTCAGACTTATTTGGGACCTGTTACCTCTTTCGTTTGGCTCATTTTTCCATGTTGGAATGAGAATTTGTCTTATCCCTATTCCCCCATTGTATCCTGGCAGTAGATAACTTGTTTCATTTCACTAAACACTTTGGACTTTTGAGATTAAACAAGTTAAGACTTTGGGAATGGAATGAATGTATTTACCTGTGAGGACACAAACTGTAGGGGTCAGGGACAAAATGCTATGGATTAAATGTATCTCTCAAAGGTTCATGTATTGGAAACTTAATCCACATTGTAACAGCGTTAAGAGGGTGGCAGGTCTTATTATGATAATTGAAAGGTGGGATCTTTTAGGGTGATTAGATTATGAATACTGTGTCCTTGTGAGTGGATTAATCCATTGATGGTTTAAGGTTATAGGCTTGTTTCTGAT
>NW_007747744.1:5215-12231 GCF_000696425.1 Galeopterus variegatus
ACTGTGTCCTTGTGAGTGGATTAATCCATTGATGGTTTAAGGTTATAGGCTTGTTTCTGATGGCTTTAAAAGGAGAACAACTTAGGAAGTTATCTCTCTTGCTCAGCTATTTGCCATGTGATATCCTGGTAGCCTGGGGCCCTGTTGAGAGTTCCTGCCAAAAAAGAAGGCCCTCACCAGATGTGTTCCCTGGACTTTGGACTTCCCAGCCTCGAAAACTGTAAGAAATAAATTTCCTTTCTTATAAATTACCCAGTTTTAGGTATTCTGTTATAAGCAATAGAAATGGATTATTATAATGACTTTAATTCACATAATTAAACAGAACAATACAAGATTTGTATTTATCTCAAATTTTCATCTCACAAAAAGACATGGCTTTACTTTTTTAAAGTGCATATTCTGTATTCACAGCTATTTACAGAATAGCTTAGGGAATAAAACACCTTTATATGAAATCAACCTTGTTATTCCATTTAGGGCTTATTCATTGAGTGTATAAAAGTAAATTAGGTGATGATTCCTATTCTTTGTTTTTCTGTGTTATCTTCAAACTAAAAGATGAGTCCTTTACTTCAACTAGTGTCTTCTTATAACCATGAGTAAGGTTTGAACATGCGTAAGAGAATAATGCCCTTGGGGGTGGTAAAATAACAAGATAGAAGAAATCTGTGTCCTTGAATGAGCAGTAAAGCAGATCCACCCCACAGACATAGAGCACTATTCTCAGATGTCTTATCCCTGAGAGAAATATGGGTTATGCACTTTAAACTGCTATATTTTGATTGATAATTTACCTCTGTGATACATTGAGACAATGCACATACCATACAATTCACTCATTTAAAGTGTGTTATTCCATGATTTTAGTATATTCACAGAATTTTGAAGCCATCACCACAATCTATTTAAAACATTTTCACCATGCCCAAAAGAAACCCCATACTCTTTAGAGGTCACCACACATGCCTCTAATTCCAGCCATAGGCAAACACTGTTCTACACTTTGTCTTCATAGATTTTCCTATTCTATATATATCACATATATGGAATCTTAAAATTTGTGATTTTCTTTTTTTTTTTTTTTTTGTGACCGGTAAGGGGATTGTAACCCTTGGCTTGGTGTCACCCTCACCACGCTCAGCCAGTCAGCGCACTGGCCATCCCTATATAGGATCCAAACCTGCAGCCTCAGCACTCCCAGCACCGCACTCTCCCGAGTGAGCCATGGGGCTGGCCCAATTTGTGATATTTTGTGATTGGATTCTTTCACTTATCATGTTTTCAAATTTCATTCATTTTGTAGCATTTGCCAGGACTTTGTTCCTTTTTAATGCTTAAAAAAAAAAAATTCTATTATAGGATACGCCAGATTTTATTTACCCATTTCTCAGTTGACAGTCATTTGGGTTGTTTTCACATTTAGACCATTTATGAATAATGCTGCCAGAAACATTTTTGTGCAAGTTTTTGTATAGACATATGTTTTTACTTCTCTTGGGTGTATACCTGAAAGTGGAAGTTGTGGGTCATATGGTAACTTTATGCTTAACATAGTGAAGCAGTGCCAGACTGTCTTCTAAAATGACCGCACCATTTTGCATTCCTATCAGTCATGTATGAAAGTTCAGAATTGTCCATTTCCCTGGACACTTGCTCTTTCCTGCAACATAGTCCTCTCCACAACTTGGCACTCTGCCTCTATGTGACCTACAGGAGACTGACCTTCTGCTACTGCCTCCAGTCTCCTTTAAGGACTTATCTGATTAGGTGAGGCCCATCAGGATAATCTCTTCTTTCCATCAACAAAACATCAACTCTTAGAGTATTTAATTACATCTGAAAAATCCCTTTGCCATTACCATATAACATAACCTAATTGAAGGTGTTATATTTCATCACAAACTCAGGTTTGCCCACTCTCAAGGGGAGTCGATTATACAAGAGCATAGGCCATTGGGGGGGTGATGTTAGAGGGCTCTTAAAATTCTGCTTGCCACAGCAATAAGATACCAACTTCCACAGATGCTGTACAAAACAATGCACATTGCAATACTACTGTATTATTTATCAGAGTCTTAATTCCTTAAATTGACTTTTAAAATCATTTGAATGCCTAATATGTAACATAAATTGTCCTAGTCACTGGTATTTCAACTCTTAATAATATAGAAAAGGTCTTCTTTCTTGAGGAGAGATAATTTTAAAACTACCAAATTAATGTCATTAATAAGATAACATAAATTGTGATAAATGTTATGAAGTCAATGAACTAAGGAGAGTTATGAGACAGTTATTATAGTCAGGGATGTCAGAGAAGTTCTCTCTAAATAAATTTGAGCTGACATCTGAATAATGAGTACAATATACTCATGCAAATATGCAGTGGGAAAATATTCCAAATTAAAGTCCCCCAAATAGAACTAAGCTTCAAACATTCAAGGTCTAGAGAAAAGCTACTATGTCTATGGTGTAGGAAGAAAGAATAGTATACTCTAGCAGATGAAAAAGGCAAAATCTAGGTGGTCTTGTAGGCCATGGGAAAAAAAGTATTTTCTTTTTATTCTAATTACTGTGAAAAGTCATTGAGGAATTTTACTCAGGGGAGGGTGAAATGATATGAATTTTGTGAAAGGTTACTTTGTCTGATGCTCTGGAGAATGGTGTTTCAGGAACTCAGACACAGAGCAGGAAAAGCAAATGGAAGCTATAATAGTAACTTAGGAGATTTGGACTAAGGTGATGACTGTTGATGAGAAGTGGCAAAGATGGATTTGGAATACACTTAAGCAAAAGAGCAAAAGAACTTTGAGATTAGATTGAATGTAGTTGGGGTTAAGGAAGTAAAATTTTTTTTTGCTCACTTTAAAAATTAATTCTATTTTTTTTTAAATGTACCTGTTGGCCATTTGTATGTGTTCCTTTGATAAATGTCTGTTCAGCTCCTTTGCCCATTTTTTAATTGGATTATTTGGTATTTTATTGTGAAGTTGTTTGAGTTCCTTGTATATTCTGGAAATTAATCCCTCATTGGATGTATGGTTTGTAAATATTTTCTCCTTTTCAGTAGGTTGTTTTTCACTCTATTGATTGTTTCCCTTTCTGTGCAGAAGCTTTTTAGTTTGATATAGTCCCATATGTTTATTTTTCTTTTTCATGTGTTGCTTGTGCTTTGGGGGCTGTATTCATACAGTGGCCAACAGGTATATGAAAAATGTTCAACATCTCTCATAATCAGGGAAATGAAAATCAAAACCACATTGAGATATCATCTCATCCCAGTTAAACTGGCCATTATCAAAAAGACTGAGAATAACAAATGCTGGTGAAGATGTGGAGAAAAAGGGACTCTCTACTCTGTTGGTAGGACTGTAAATTAGTACAGCCATTATGGAAATAGTATGGAGGTTTCTCAAACAACTAAAGATAGAATTACCATATGATTCAACAATCTCATTTCTGGGTATATACTCAAAGAAATGAAAATCATCATGTCGAAGGGATACCTGCACTCACATGTTCATCGCAGCTCTGTTTACAAAAGCCAAGATATGGAACCAATCTAATGTCCATCAACGGATGACCGATAAGGAATATGTGGTATATATACACAATGGAATACTATTCAGCCATAGAAAAGAATGAAATTCTGCCATTCATAGTACCATGAATGATCTTGGAGAAAATTATGTTAAGCGAAATAAGCCAAACATGGAAAGAGAAAAGCCACATGTCCTCACTCAAAAGTGGGAGCTAAGAAAGAAAGAACGACCATAATAAAATGCTGAACTTTCAGTAGGAGAAAACATACCTATAGTTATTAGAGATGGGAAAGAGGGATGGAGGAAGGGGATAGGGAGTAATTGGGTAAGGGACCCAAAAGGTAATTATGATTTGTAATGATGAACATGTTAATAATATTGATATGATCATCGCATACTGTACACAAATACTGATAGTTAGCTCTGTACCCCATAAATATATGTAAATAAAAATAAGAAATGAAAATAAATAAATAAAACCTATACTCCTTAAAAATGAATTAATTCTGTTCAAAATGTTGATTCATTTCATGAAGTTCAGTTTCATATTTTCAAAGCTATATAACCAAAGCAAATACAATTGAAGAGTGAGGGAAAATTAAAATAGAAGTCCTGAGTAAAGTGCCTTACCCAACTGAAAAATTACTTTTCCAGTGTTCAGTAATAAAAGAAAATGTAAAAAATTGTTAAAACAAATATAAAGATAAGAAAACATGAAAATTATATTTTTCCTGTAACAATATAATGTAAAACGGGCACAATTACATCAAGAGCTATTGAAAATAAATGCTGTAGAGTACGAAACAATGCTCTGCCACCAAACATAAATGAATGTGCTTGATTAGCACCAGTTTGTGTCTCTCCTAAACGTTCATTGCAAGGTCTGAAGCAATTACCAGCCTCCCAGTAATTCACTAGATGGTACCGGCTGCCCTACAGAGAAGGAAGAATGGAATTAATATGTTTCTAAATGAGAAGGTGAGATTCTCAACATGATTAGTGAACTCCTGATGAAATTTAAAGTGATAAAGTAACCAGTTAAGCTGATAAAATATTTAATAGCTTTAAAAAAAATTATCTATCTGCATTTGTCTTGCTATTTTGATTCAGTAATATGCCAGTAAATATCAGTTATTAATCTCTGTTTAATTTTTTCAGATTAGAAAGGATAAACTGTCACTTAATTAAGAAACTGTTATATTAGAAAACATTTTTTTAAGTAGCTAATGTATCAAAAGAACTGTTAGTGACATAAACTGAATACTTTATTGTCATCCTTATAAATGCTACAAGCAATTAATTTCCTCTTTATATTCTAAAGTTACCTTCAAGGATAATAGAATTAACAACCATGAAAATATTCATAGAAAGTCCTGCATGATGAGAAAATAAATAAGACTAGTACAATGGACCAAATGATAATTTTAGTGGTCTTCTTTTTAATTTTCTATTTTATTGTTGTAGGTTGTATCTAGTATAGAATATAAATTTAATATGAATAATTATTTAAAGAATAAATAAAATAAAGTCAATTATATATGCATTCCTTAATACTACTTTATTGAAATCATGATGAACATGGGAAAGACAGTGAAAGGAATCTCCTCAAACATCACTACTTCCAAGAAACTTTTCTTGGTTCATCAAAATGAGAGTAATGGTTTTATTTTGCATGGGCCTCTTGTTTAAGTAAATAAATCTCTCTACCTTATGTTACTATGTAATGCATTAGTTAGGAACTTTCTCTTATTTTTCTTCATGACCACTTCCCCACTGCTCCCATATGTGATAAGTCCCTAAAGAGGGAGAATAAATTGTATTTGTTTTTTCTTTCCAGGAGCTAGTATAGAGCAGTTACTTGATATGGGAAAGGATTTCAGTATGGGTGGAAATGAAATGAAAGTGAGGAAGAAGAGAGGGAAAAGATAGTGGAAGGGGAAGAAAGAAGGAGATAAATATGAAGGTATATCTCTTTTTTGCCCAATGCATCTCTTTCCACAACACTATCACTGTATTGTAAAGACAAGGCCATCGTCAACGGGACAAAGTGGGTATACTCTGCCAGACAGGGAGGGCACAGAAAACTCACCTGGCAAGAAGGAATAAGGAGTTGAGGAGAGTTGTCCAATCTAAGGCAAGCACTACTGGCCACCCCACATGCACACAGAAACAATGTATCTTGGGCTGAACACGTCTAAACACTTACCCCCTTCCCCACACGCACACATTCAAATACACACACACGCACCACTACACAAACATATACATAATGATCATGTTCTTCTGTTTACCTCAAAGATAGAGTAAATCATTAGAAATTAGTAAATAGATTCCCTGATTAGGGACAAAAATGAAATTATGTACAAGTCTTCCTTCATTTTGTAGTACAAAGAACATAAGTCTCAAATCTGATGATTAGCATGTCCTGTGTCATTGGTAAGGCATTTAACCACCCTGAGGCTCAGCTCACTCATTTGTAAAATGTGAATACCATGTGTCTGGAGCTGTGTGGTTTAGGTCCACTCACATATACCTTCTTCCCCTCTCAGCTCCCACTGGTCTCATCTTATTCCATTCTGACTTCCATGTTCATCAATTCAACAAGACAGTAGTTATCAATGAATCCAATTATCCCTGTGATCAAAAATCCAGTGGACAATTTTCATTTTCAGTCTTCAACTTGTCTGAAATTCCAGTAGACAATTTTCTCTATCTTAAAAATATTCACCATGCTCAGTTTCCCTAAAATCTCAATCACTAGGCTTTTCTCTTATCTGAAATTTCCCAGCTTCTGTCAGAAAACCGTATTTATCTATTTGACTATGAAATATTGGAGTATTTCATGGTTCTATCCTTGTCTTGTTTACATTGTGTTTTACTCCTGTTAGGGAATATCATTCACAACCTCAGTTTTAGTTGCCTTCTATATATCATTGACCCAAAATGGTGTTTCTACATGCAGACATCCCTTTTCTACTTTATAGCTTTAAATATAAAACTTCTAATATGTTTAGATATTTCAAAGGCAACTCAAATTCAGTGCTAATTCATCATTAGTTCATAATTCCCCCTATTAAACTTGGCTAATTGTAGATCTGAAAGACTCATATTACTTTTCTTAGTGATAGCATCTTTATCCTTCCAGTTACGAAGGCCAGAAAGCCATCATTACATAATGTAACTTTCATGAGGAAATGAACTTTCTCTTATACAGTTATTCTCGTTACCATTAATTGACATTGCAGGTAATAGAAATTAAGTTATTTGTTAATTGAATAAATTAATAATACAATAATCTCTTTAACAACCCATATACAATTAATTACTATGTCATTCATTTTTCATTTGGCATATTTATATTTTACTACATATCTGCATATTTACTGTCTCTCTTGCCTACCAAACTACCATTGTCTCTCTCCCAAATGGCAGTAAAAGTGTTCAAATGTGTCTTAACGTACTCACTCTGGCCCA
>NW_007747745.1:0-1227 GCF_000696425.1 Galeopterus variegatus
GGTGATGGGACATAATAATCAACTACATTGTATATTGACAAAATAAAAAAAAAAAAAAAAAAGAAATGGACAGATCCAGCAGGCAGAAAATCAGTAAGGACAGTGTTGAATTCAACAGCAACATCAATCAACTGGATATCATGGACATTTATAGACTACTTCATCCAACAACAGCAGAATATACGTTTTTCTCAAGTCCACATGGAACAGTCACCAAAATAGGCCACACCTTGGGCCATTCATTAACAAATTTAAAAGGATACAAATCTTAAAATATCTGCTCTCAGATCACAATAGAATTAAATTAGAAATTAATAACAGAAAGGTAACTGGAGAATCACAAACCCCTTGAAGATTAAATGACACACTTCCAAATAACACATAGGTCAAAGAAGAAATCTCAAGAGAAATATAAAATATTTTGAACTAGATGAAAATGAAAACAAATCTTATCAAAATTTGTTGGATGTAGCAAAAGCAGTACTTTGAGGGAAATTTATAGCAATGTGTGCATATATTAGAAAAGAAGAAAGATCTAAAATTGATAATCTAACTTTCCACCTTAGGAAACTAGGAAAAAAAATTAAATTCAAAATAAGCAGCAGAAAAGAAATAATAAAAACTATAGCAGAATCAATAAAAGTGGAAAACTTTTACTCTGTGAAAAGTGTCAAGAGAATGAGAAGACAAGCCACTGACTGGTAGAAAATATTTGCAAAGACACATCTGATAAAAGACTGTTATCCAAAATGCACAAAGACCTTTTAAAACTCAACAGTAAGAAAACAAACAAACCAATTAAAAATGGGTCAAAGACCTTAAGAGACACCTCACCAAAGAAGATATACAGATGGCAAATGACTATATGAAAAGATGCTCTGTATCATATGTGATTAAGGAAATATAAATTAAAACAAAAATGAGTTACCACTACACACTTATTGAAATGGCAAAAATCCAAAACAATGACAATATCAAATGCTAGTGAAGATGTGGAGCATCTGCTGGTGGGAATGCGAAATGGTACTACCACTTTGGATGACACTTTGGAAGTTTCTTACAAAACTAAATAATGGTAACAAAATTATAATCAGATAGCAGGAATAAGTTTTCTATTGCACAGTAGGACTTCTATGGTTAACAGTCAAGATTTATATATAACATAATAGCTAGAGGAGAGGCTTTTGAATGTTTTTGTCACAAAGAAATGATAAATGCATGAGGTGA
>NW_007747745.1:1548-9535 GCF_000696425.1 Galeopterus variegatus
GGAGGGAGGGAGGTTTCGGTGATGGGACATAATAATCAACTACATTGTATATTGAGAAAATTAAAAAAAAAAATAAATAAATAAATGGACAGATCCAGCAGGCAGAAAATCAGTAAGGACAGAGTTGAATTCAACAGCAACATCAATCAACTGGATATCATGGACATTTATAGACTACTTCATCCAACAACAGCAGAATATACGTTTTTCTCAAGTCCACATGGAACAGTCACCAAAATAGGCCACACCTTGGGCCATTCATTAACAAATTTAAAAGGATACAAATCTTAAAATATCTGCTCTCAGATCACAATAGAATTAAATTAGAAATTAATAACAGAAAGGTACCTGGAAAATCGCAAACCCCTTGAAGATTAAATTACACCCTTCCAAATAACACATAGGTCAAAGAAGAAATCTCAAGAGAAATATAAAATATTTTGAACTAGATGAAAATGAAAACAAGTCTTATCAAAATTTGTTGGATGTAGCAAAAGCAGTACTTTGAGGGAAATTTATAGCAATGTGTGCATATATTAGAAAAGAAGAAAGATCTAAAATTGATAATCTAACTTTCCACCTTAGGAAACTAGGAAAAAAAATTAAATTCAAAATAAGCAGCAGAAAAGAAATAATAAAAACTATAGCAGAATCAATAAAAGTGGAAAACTTTTACTCTGTGAAAAGTGTCAAGAGAATGAGAAGACAAGCCACTGACTGGTAGAAAATATTTGCAAAGACACATCTGATAAAAGACTGTTATCCAAAATGCACAAAGACCTTTTAAAACTCAACAGTAAGAAAACAAACAAACCAATTAAAAATGGGTCAAAGACCTTAAGAGACACCTCACCAAAGAAGATATACAGATGGCAAATGACTATATGAAAAGATGCTCTGTATCATATGTGATTAAGGAAATATAAATTAAAACAAAAATGAGTTACCACTACACGCTTATTGAAATGGCAAAAATCCAAAACAATGACAATATCAAATGCTAGTGAAGATGTGGAGCATCTGCTGGTGGGAATGCGAAATGGTACTACCACTTTGGATGACACTTTGGAAGTTTCTTACAAAACTAAATAATGGTAACAAAATTATAATCAGATAGCAGGAATAAGTTTTCTATTGCACAGTAGGACTTCTATGGTTAACAGTCAAGATTTATATATAACATAATAGCTAGAGGAGAGGCTTTTGAATGTTTTTGTCACAAAGAAATGATAAATGCATGAGGTGATTGACACATTAACTACCCTGACTCCATTATTATACAACATACATATGTATAAAAATATCAGATTGTACCCCATAAGTACGTACAATTACAATGTATAAATTAAAAGAAAAAAAAGACTAGGAAAAAACCCTCAAACAATGAAAAAACGATCAAAACAAAACTAAATATACTCTTCCCATATGATCCAACAATTGCACTCCTGTGTAGACAGAAGTTTTCAATTCCTTTGGGTATATTCCAAAAGAATTGAAAACTCTTGTCTACACAAAAACTTGTACACAGAGAGCAGCTTTATTCATAATTGCCAAAACTTGGAAGTAGCCAAGATGCCCCTCAGTAGGTGAATGAATTAAAAAACTATAGTAATCCAGGCAATGAAATATTATTCAGCAATAAAAAGAAATGAGCTATCAAGGAATGAAGACACTGAGAAGTCTTAAATGAATATTATTAAGTGAAAGAAGCCAATCTGAAAATCCTACATACTGTATGATTCCAAGTACGAGTATATAATATTGTGGAAAAGGCAAAACTATAGAGTTGGTAAAAAGATCAATGTTGCCAGGGTGGGATGGGTTGACAGATGGGATGAATGGGCACATCACAGAGGATTTTTAGGGCAATGAAAATACTCTGTATGGTACTATGATGGTGGGTAGATGTCATTATACATTTATGCAAACCCATTCAATGTACAACACCAAGAGTGAACCCTAATATAAACTGTGGACTTTTGACGATTATAATGTATCATGTAGGTTCATCAATTGTAACAAATGTACCACTCTGCTGCAGGATGTCAGTTGATAATGGAGGAGGCTATGCATGTGCAGGGCAGGGGGTACATGGGTTATCTCTGTACCTTCCTCTCAATTTTGCTGTGAACCTAAAACTGTTTTTTAAAAAGTAAAGTCCATAATAAAAAATAATAAATTTTTAAATCCACCTAAAAAATCCCTAAACTCCTGCTCCAGTAAGAAGCTTCTACCAAAACCCTTCTTTAGAACACAGATTCTAAAAAAAACCCAAAAAACAAAAAAACCTCTTTTTCCTGTTTTCTTTGTTTCCAGCTATCACATTAGTTATTAGTATATCTTAAGTTGTAGTAACATGGGATATGAGAGCCATTAGAGACCTGAGATTTCTCTATCCACTCTCCCAATCTATCATTAAAGAGCGTAGCATGAAGCAAAACTTAGGCTGACTTCAATCAGATTCCAAGGTCTAGAACTGAACTTGGAGAATAACCATAATTAGAATTAGAAACAGACTTAAGAGGGAAAGTTAAAGCAGTGAGAAGGATTCATCCTGGAAAGGACTAGTGAGGACACTTATAATAGTGTTATATACATGAAAACCAATCTCAGCTCTGCAAGTAGTTTTCAAAAATCATAGCAATGCCAAAATTGTATTCAGCCTATAAAGCTTTCTTTGGCTCGTTTCTCAGGTGTTTGTCTCTCTTGCTTTCTATCACTCCAAATCAAGCCTCACATTTTAGTGTCATTCCTTGGCATTTTTCAGAGCCTGGGACACAGCACCAGGTCTGATACACATCCATGCCAAAGTAGGGGTTTTTTAGGAAAGTAAATAGAGCACGGGCAGCAGAGTGGAGGTTGGGGCTGAGGCACTAACTCAGAGGCTTGACTGTCAGGCAGAGGAAGGAAGAAGCAAGATAAAGATGGAGTGAGTCTCAGGCTCACGCTCTGCATGTTTCTTTTCTTCTCTTCCTTGTATTTCTCCTTCTTGAGAACACAACTTACATATGGCATCACCTTCCCGTGTTCTCTCTGCCTCTTCTCTGCCACATGATCTGTCTTGAGGCCCTTTTTAGCTCCTACTCCTATTTCCAACTCCTCAGCTCTGTTTCGTGGTGCCAAATTCCAAAGAATAGAATTTGATTGGCTTGGGTCATCTTTTCCCACGAGGCCAAAGATCTAAGTCCAACCTATGAATATAATGTCATATTTTTAAAGGAACGCACTCCTGATCCAATTGGCTGTGGCTGAGTGTAAGGCTTAGGTCATATGGCACCAATGTGCTGGGTAATCCTGAAGGGGCTGTGGGTGAGCTGTTTCCCTCAGGAGGGGTGTGGGTGGCAGACCTCATAAATTTAATAGTGACTCAAGGGGGACAACTCAAATTTACATAGTTTTAAATGGGGGGAGGGGCTGTTGTTTCCACCGCAAGGCTTTTTCTTTCCTACTTTAATGCTTCTACTGAAATGAAGTTGGATAGATTAAAGTTCTTCACGTGGTTTTCCAGGGAATAAAAAAGAGCTTTTCCAATATCAATATATAAAGATTTTTCAGATGTTGCTTACTCCACAAAATGAAATGTCAGGGGGGGAAAAAAACCTCATTTTTATTGTATAGCATGAAAAATGTGCTAGTGCAAAGCTTAACTGCTGATTTGGGTCTCCTACTAAACTCTTTTTCTCCCCCTCTTATATTGCAATGTGGTAGGATTAGGGTTCACAGAGGGAGACTTCTAAGTGAGACAGGAGAGGAAGAAGGTAACATGGATTGTTCTTGAGTTTTGGATCTCTAGGGAATTGGTGTTAGAAGCTTTTGTGTATTAAATTTTTCTACTTCAAAATGTTTTGGCTTAGAACTAGAAAATACTTTATACCCTATTTACTTCTCCCTGACAGACCTAACACATTAAATGCGTGCTGTGTTCCAGATCTTTGACCCTCACAAAAAACAAATGAGTTAGTATTTTCCCCATTTTACAAATTGAGAAACTGAGGATCAAAATGTTAAACAACTTGTCTACCTTCTACATGCAACCAGTGGTGGGAGAGTGAGGCATTCAACCCCATCTGTCCGAAGCTAAAGTTTGTGTCTCTGAGCCATACCTGGCCTCCTAGTTGGATTCCAGTCTGGGCGTGAAGTTTGGGGCTGGGCTTCTGGGTAGGCAAAGTGGTTGAAGATTAACACAGAAGAATATGAGAGATTTTAGAAGACTCCTACTTCTCCCCCACTACACACAAACACTGAAAATTATCTCCCATCACTTGCATGGTGAATAAATGTCATCATCAGAGACTTCAGTTCATTGGTTTCTGAAGCCTTTCTTTGTCTTCTAGAATGTCCCACAAAATCCATCACACAAAAGCCTCTCTCCCTCCTGTCTTTTGTGTAGCCTTCTCTTAATGGTGCTTATCTCACAACCAGTAAGATGGTTACTCGTGTATCTTTCCTCCTTTGTTGGGGTGTAAGTTTTTTAAGGGCAGGAACACACCTATCTTAATATTCCCAGGACTACGTTTTGTCTTGCAGTTAGAAGAACTACTGAAATGTCTTACTCTACAGCAGTGTTTAAGAGGTGTTTGGCCTAGAAAGGTAGGAAATATTTTTCCTGATGGGCCCCTGCTGAAGCGGGAAGCTGCATGAAATAGAGAGGGTAGAGGAGGTGCACGAGGGGCATTATTTAATCTAAACCGTTTCTATAAGAAAATGTCCTCTTTAGTTGTGTTTTTGTAAAATCTCATTTATTTCCCCACTCCAAGCCTGACAATGCTGGTGCTTAAATTAATCATTCTCTGTTAACTATACTGTTCTTTGGAGGGAACAATTGTAAACCAGCCCATCCATAATTATAAACTGAGCCTCCTGTAATCCAAAGGGGACAAAAATAGAAAGAAAAAAGAGAAGGAAAGACAGACAGGAGGGGGGAGGAGGAAGTGGGAGAAGGAGGAGGAAGGTGGGAGGAAAGGATGGGAGGAGGGCAGGAAGGCAAGAGGAAGAGAAAATGGAAGAAAGAAAGGGTCGGCTTTAGGTCTCAGAGATGAACTGGTTCGACCTTCTTTTCCCTCAAAAGTAACTTGGAGAGATCTCATATCTCCCCAGATCACATGAAGCTAAAAGTTGTAAGATTCTATTTGATCCTAATTTCATGCTGTCAGATACGAGTGGAAATGGCACAAATCAGTTCTTCCATATCACCCGTCAACCTCCTCTCTGATGAGAGAGTCAGGAGACGACGTCCTCACAGGAAGATGCTACCTGCTTGACCCTGAGAACCCTCTTTACCTCAACTGCATCTGCCTCTGAGATGNGGAAGGGAAGACAGACAGGAGGGGGGAGGAGGAAGTGGGAGAAGGAGGAGGAAGGTGGGAGGAAAGGATGGGAGGAGGGCAGGAAGGCGAGAGGAAGAGAAAACGGAAGAAAGAAAGGGTCGGCTTTAGGTCTCAGAGATGAACTGGTTCGACCTTCTTTTCCCTCAAAAGTAACTTGGAGAGATCTCATATCTCCCCAGATCACATGAAGCTAAAAGTTGTAAGATTCTATTTGATCCTAATTTCATGCTGTCAGATACGAGTGGAAATGGCACAAATCAGTTCTTCCATATCACCCGTCAACCTCCTCTCTGATGAGAGAGTCAGGAGACGACGTCCTCACAGGAAGATGCTACCTGCTTGACCCTGAGAACCCTCTTTACCTCAACTGCATCTGCCTCTGAGATGAGAAGTGTGGAATAGACTCCAGCTCCCTCCCAAGTGCTAAGATTCTGTGATTCTGTGAAATCAGACCCTCAGAGACGAATACTGCAGCGTTCTCCTGCATGGGTTGTAAATGGTAGGTAGGAAGTTGAAATCTGCTGTAAGATTATTTTTGTGAGATTATATTTATACTCCATTTTAGGGGTGTTGGCTTTCTAGAAATATGATAGAGAAGAATTTTGGGACAAGTCTCAGCTCATTGGAGTCTGTCCCTGACTATCCACAGTTATTTGTATTCATTCCAGTTCAAAATTCTGTGCAAATGTTTTTTATGAGTAAGGATATTTGATATAGAAATTATAGATAAGTGGGAAGTTATTTATATAAATCAGAAAGTACATGTGGAGAAAAAGGTGGGAGGGAGAGGAAGAAGAGGAAGAGAAAGGAAATCACTAGTTTATCTTTATAGATTATTAAAGAGAAGGGCATTATCTGAAAAAAATGTTGAGCATGAGATGGGAGCTTAGATGGCATCTGATGAAAAGTTATCTGTAATATGAGTTACAGCCATCTGTCAAGAGAGAGGCTGAAGAGCAGATGGGTGGGGATGGATGGACGAGAAGACGCAATTCTTGCCCTAGACAAGCTTTAGCAGGTGAGATTGATATCACTGGCCTCTAGTAATCACTTTATTAATAAATGAGGCATACCATAACCAAAATTTGACCAAGACACCCGAGATATAACAGCTTCACAGACCACTCTAGTCTCATCTATCATCCCTGTCACTTGCTGATGAGTCTGGAACTTTCTCAGACCTATTTTGTTATGCCAGGGAAGGTATGGTTTCTCCATCAACATCCAGGTAATGGAAAGCCAGCCAAGAGGCTGTTTACCTTCCTTCAGGAAAAGAGAGTTCAAGAGAGAGAGAGAGAAATATTTTATAACCTTCTTTAAAAAACAAGGGCCTCTAAATATGTTTCTCAATTTGTCCCCAAATAACATTGTCTACTATCGAATCAAGTTAAGGGCAAATAATTAGGATTTTGAAATTCAAAGACAAGTCAAGGAGTGAAATTTAATGGTGTTAGAAATCATTAGATCTTTAGGCAAACAATTGTACTCACTGGAAAGAAGAGGTAATGTTTCATTTAGATAAAAAATCAAATCATGAAGATCACTCACTACCAGGAGGCAGCTGCACTAATCATTTAACTAATTCAACTGCGGAGACGTAGGGTTGGTGGAAATCCTCAGAGCATTTGATTTTACTTCTCCCTGTAGTCTTTAGCCATAAGCACAACTGGACACATTTTTTGTAATTGCTAATTATCCTACATTAATATAGAGCAGAAGCATACATCAACCTTTCGGTTATTGTATTGATTGAATTAGTTTAATAAGTATTACTTGAACATTCTACATTAACTTAGAAGAGGAAGACAGGAACTGTACAGATAAAAAGAAAGTTGAGTGCTTGAAATATTTAATTTGGAGGTGACCTTTATGATATTCTAGGTTGGATAGTCAAGTTTCCAATGTAAAATCTGAGGGAATTAAAGTTATAATACTAAAAATGATTTTTGAGGCCAGACACTGTGCCAAGTAAGCTGTGTATACATTATTTAGAGAAAGGGAAATCTATGCTGTGAGATGACATTAGTTGAGAAAGCTGCTTAAGACAGAGAAGTTTTGATTTGAGTTTTGAAAGAACTGTAGGGCAGAACTCCATAGGGGTTTGAGTAGTAACATTCTGGTTTGGGATGTTGGATAAGCCAAGACCTGCAGGCAAGGCAAAAAAGCGGATCAGCACATGTACGGGAGAAAAGGGAGGGCGCCCCTGGCTAGGTCCGGCTGGGAGGGGAAAGTGGTGCGGTGTGGACCTAAGGTGAGCACAGTTAAGTCTAATTCAGAAAAACTTTGCAGTATAAAGTACCATCTTATTAATGGCAGACCTTTTGCTTGCCTCCTTTCTCTTACTATTTAACTGTTCATGAAAAACATGAGAAACAACGCAAGGTAAGAAAACAAAAGATTTTGCTTGTGGATATGTCAATCAATTGAGAAAGAACAGGTGACAACTCTGAGAACTATATTCAGAAACGTATAGTTATTATTTTGGGGGACTCTTTTCTAAACAATCAACACAAAGGCTACTATTTTCTTATTTTCCTTCATAGTGTTGCTTGGTGGCCTGGCATTTCCTCAGTCAGGTTGTCAAACTTTTCATTCACGTATTTTGTTTTGTTCTATCATATTCCTACCAGGCATTAAACAATTTATTTGGATTTTTTTTT
>NW_007747745.1:10742-12230 GCF_000696425.1 Galeopterus variegatus
AAAAAAAAATAAGAAGCATCATCTGTAAATGTAATGTTCTAATCATCTACAAAATTGTCTTTTAAATAGAAGAACCATTTCAAATTTATATGAGCATTAAGTAACATGAAAATATTAATATTTTATCTCTGTGCTCATTTCAACTTATAGGCAACATCTTATTTTCCTCCAAATTATAACTTGGTTCTAAAGTTAGTTATATAAAATTTTAGGATGGAGCCAGATTGTTGGGACAAATTCTGCATCCTTGATAATACATGGACACCACAAATAATGATGAAAATCCTCAACATTACCATTTGTTTGTAGCTGCTTAGTAATGACCTGGACTGAAAATTCAACTAGCAGCATACACCATAAAAATAAGGATATCATAGAAAATACACTTCAAGCCAAGGAATGTTAAAAAAGACAAGGAAAGCCATTATATAATGATAAAGGGATCGATTCAACAAGAGGATATAACATTTCTAAATATGACATGCCCGACTCTGGAGCACCCAGTTATGTACAGCAATTACTATTAGAACTAGTGGAGAAATAGACTTCAGTACAATAATAGCTGGGGACTTTAACACCCAACTTTCACCAAAGGACAGATCATCCAGACAGAAACTTAACAAGGAAATGTCAGAATTAATCTCTACTCTTTCTAAGATGGCGACGGNTTTTTTTTTCTTTGTCTGCTTATATTTCTCCTTTACAGAGAAAAGAGAAAGAAGTAGGGGGAAATGGCTTAAAGACATTTGCAAGAAGAAAGGGGCAGAGAAGTTGCTGAAATGGAAAACTAAATACTTTCTGTAACTATTTATTGGGCTATGACATAAAAACATCTTTTCTAGCAATAGCTGCCCAAGTGCTGGGTAGAGGACCTGCTTTGGAGAGAGAAAGGCTACTTCAGAGAAAATAAACCTTAATGCATAATTGGAACTTTTGTTCTTTCCAGATTGTTTTGTGAACATGTTACCAAAAAACATTTTTATTCTTTAACTGCTCCTTTTGAAACTTCATTCTTTTTATTTCAAGGATGTTTAATATCTACTCATTTTGTTTTCTTATTCATTTTTTGAATCATGAACCCCAATGTCTAGATGACTGACACCATTAGATTTCATATTTACCAGATGTGATAGTTTTATGGCTCATTTTGCAGGTTTGTTCAAATCACTTCAATGAAATTTAATCTCCAGGTCACCTTTATTTGATCCTATGAAATTGGAAGTATTTCTCGATAGTTTTCCAGTACCAACTTTCTCAGAGACTGTTAATCTGCCTCCTTTTGTTTCCATGTTTGGCTGCTCATTAGTGATAAATTTGACTTCTAATGGGCATTGTACATTTCTCTGTTTTAAAAAAGGCAAAATACAACATATTATTGAGGATCATTAAGATGTAATAAAAAAGTGGAGGAAAGACAAAAGATTTTCATGCTGACACTTTCTGAGCATTTTTAACATTTTCAACTTGCTTTAAATCATTTCTTTCTTT
>NW_007747746.1:0-394 GCF_000696425.1 Galeopterus variegatus
TGGAGAATGATCCATGTGCTGATGAGAAGAATGAATATTCTGAGGTTGTTGGATGGATGTTGTAGATATCTGCCAAGTCCAATTGTCTAGAGTCTTGTTTAGATCTTGTGTTTTTGTACTGATTCTTTGCCTAGATGATCTGTCCAGTATTGACAGATGGGTGTTCAGGTCCCCTGCTATTATGGTATTAGTGTCTATTTCCTTCTTTAGGTCTAATTAAGTTTGCTTTATAAATCTGGCTGCTCTGACATTGGGTGAGTATATATTTAAGATTGTTATGTCTTCTTGATGCGTGAATCCTTTTATCATTATGTAGGGGCCATCATTATCTGATTTTTTCGTTTTTAGTTTAAAGTTTATTTTATCAGATATAAGACTAGCTACTCCAGCTCGT
>NW_007747746.1:5868-6135 GCF_000696425.1 Galeopterus variegatus
GAAGATGGTGTAGAACACAGCAAGGACTTTATCCACCGAATAGCTGCTGAAGGGCCACACGTAGATGAAAATGCATGGTCCGAAGAACAGTGTGACCACAGTGATGTGGGCCGTCAGCGTGGAGCGGGCCCTTGCCATGCTGGCAGAGGAGCGATTCTTTACTGTAATAAGTATCACGGTGTAGGAGACAACCAAGAGGAGGAAGGAACTCATAGAAAGAAAGCCACTGTCCGCAACTATTAGTAGGCTAATAATGTAAGTGTCTAT
>NW_007747746.1:11792-12229 GCF_000696425.1 Galeopterus variegatus
GGCCGGCCCCAACTAAACCTCTTCTAACAGGTCCAGAAATATGGATGGAATTCTTCAGGGAGTTTAAACATTGTTTTCAAGGAGAAGCCTCAGCAAATTTATCCACAAAAATTCTGTATAAGATTTCTTCTTAAAATTATTAATAATAGTATTTTTAGGAGGTATCATCAGTAATAGTGATTGTTACATAATTTGGGGTCTGTAAAGACACTGAAGTATCATTTTATCAAAAATTGTAGTATGTTTATGGAATGTTTAGGCTTTTTCTTCCCTTCATCTTACTTTTTGTTAATGCAAAGTATAGACAACTTTTTTCTTGTTTCTCAGAGATGTATTTTGTATCATCATTATATAATTGAGTCAAATATGTTGAGCTGTCATGAATTTACCATAAGAGTATTAAGATTCTAAAAGATAGGAATAACATATGGGATATA
>NW_007747747.1:0-3243 GCF_000696425.1 Galeopterus variegatus
TGTTGCTTTTTTATATATTAAATAATAAATACAAAGCCAATTCTGGAGCCTAGCTTTGAGTGAATCAGAGCGATGTTTCTCACAATTCTTTTCTTTCCACCCCTTAATTTATTTTTTTAACATTTACTTGTACATATTTGTGGGGTAGAGTGTGTTGTTTCAATACATGCATATACTACACAATGATTCACTTAGGGTAGATAATCCTTTTCTTCAACAAAAAATGAAAATGAAGACCATTATCAGCTCAGTATGAAGTGAGGCTGTTTAAAAATAAATAAGTAACGTGTACTTATGTGGCGTGTGCGTGTGTGCACACACGCACACACACATACACACACGATCCACTTCACAACAGGGGGTTTTGGAGCCTGGGGTGTCTGAATCTGTCCTCCCATGTTCCTCTCTTGTTTCTGGTGAGGAGCCATTTTTCTTGTTTTTCCTATGCAGCTCCACCTGGACTCCATTTGCTGCCACAAATTCTGCAAATATCACACATGTATTTAAGATTTAGGAATGTGATCTGATAGTTGCTGATTGGAAGGTGATACAATAATTAGCAGTTGGTCAAGGCCAATTTCCCCTCCTGGTGCTGACTACAAAGTGAATGTTTCATTGTTGGCAGACAATTCTCTATTTGCTGATAGCATGTGATGACATATTTCATGGATCTTTAATAAGAACTTTCACTGTATGGTGGCCTCCATGTTTAAATCTCTCTTGGCCATTTCAGCCTTAGCCTTAACATTTTAATGCTTGAGTGTTTCAGCCATAGTGTGTGAAGCCTTAAAGTAACCCATGTGGCATTTGCTTGCACTGAATTTCTCATTCTGCCTTTTCCACAACTTCTCTGTGATTCAGAACTGAAGTATGCTGGTTCTCGTCCATGCAAGAAAGCAAACATAGAAAATAAGCAAGAATTCTTCTTTTCCTGTTGGGGCACCAGCATAAAACACTGAGTTTTGAGAGTGATGATAACTAGGCATGCACAAATGTGGTTAATGCAGCAGATCCTGCCTTAGAGGGAGGGAGCGATGCCTTGCAGAAAATCTGCCCTTGCCACTTGGGAAGGAAGAAGGTGTGAAAAAACCTGTAAAAGGAGCCTCCCAAGGGTTGGTCACACTGTTTCTTTGTGTGTGTGTGCTATTAGCATTTCTAAAATGAATTGACATACTCTATCTCACTTTATTACTCAGTTAGGTATTATGCCCCCATGCTACAGGCAAGGACACTGAAGCTCAGGGATGTTAATCAACTTGCCTTAAGGTCATGTGGATGGTAAGTGGCATAGCTGGGTTGTGAACCCAAGTTTTCTGGCTCCAAAATCTAATGCTCTTTACTTTACCCTACGGTTGCTCATTGTTAGAGCTGCTTATTTGGCACTTATTTGTGATTAAATTCCCAATTAGATTATTTGATTATGAATTCCTCAATAACACTGACATGTGTTATAATAGGGATTTGCACATGGTGCATACTAAATAAGTGCTTTTGACTGATTAGTGGGTTAACCAGTTTTCATCATTCTACCTTCATGTGGTGTAGTATTTAACCATATCACAAATATTACAGTCATTAAAAAGACTTATGTTGGATGCAGGGAACACAAGGTGATTGTTATGAACTGAGTGTTCGTGTCCTCTCAAAATTTATATGTTGAATCTCTAATCCCCAATGTGATTGTATTTGGAAATGGGCCTCTAAGGAAGTAATTAAGGCTAAATGAGGTCACAAGGCTAGGGCAAAGATCTGATAGGATTAGTGTCTTTATAAGAAGAGACACCAGAGAGAGTGATCCTCCCCCCCACCAACACACCCTAGGAAAGGCCACGTGAGGACAAAGAAGTCCTTCTCCAAGCCAGAGAGGTAGCCCTCACCACAAACCAAATCATCTGGCATCTTCAACATGAACTTCTATCCTCCAGAACAGTGAGAAAATAAATCTCTTGTTTAAGGCACCCAGTCTATGGCATTTTGTTGTCGCAGCCCTCGCAGAATAACACAGTGATTAAAGCCACATCTTATCCAAGTAGCTCATTACCCTGTGGAGTGGATAGAGAACAGCCCTAGAGATGTAGGTGAGGTGGATATATGTTCAGGCACTTTGTCTCTTTGAGATTAAAAATCAAGGTTATCATACTACTGGGGTCAAAATACCCCCAAAGTGAAAATGACAAGATCAAAATGATTCCCAATATTCTATACTTTATAGAATTGTGTATGGCAGTACCTGAGTCTGCAAGGTTATGGGTGAAAGGGAGAGTGATGGTGAAAAGGACTTCAGAGAGGTGCATCTGTGTCTTGAAGAATGAATAGAAGTTTTCCTGCAAACAAGGTGGAAGAAAGTGCATGTTCCTCATATAAGCAAACATGCTGGAATCCTGGATTCTGGAGACTTTAATTCTGTATGGCTGGAACTCCAGAGGTCCATAGAGGAGCTGTAGAAGATGAGGTTGGACAGATAAGAGCCAGTTCTTTTAAAATCTTTGTGCATTTAGTTTAGAAATTGGACTTTATTCTGTAAGGATCATAGATGATAAAATAATTTTAATCTGTATATTTATAGAATCAGGTTTGTAGTTTAGGAATTTATTCTTGATGCACTGTGGAGATCGTACTGGGACCCATTCTTGGGGCTAGGGTTTGGAATGGAATTTCAGGGAGTGATGCTGGACCATAAATTCTCTATAAGTAGATACAGAAAAGCAGTCATGAACATTGCCTTTGACACTACCTTTTTAGCTAAAGGACTCAGCTCAAATTTTCTATCACTCCAGAATTCAAATAATCCTTCCTTGTAATTATGGCACTGGAATGGCTCTTACTTCTAGAAAAAAGGAGTGACTTTTGTTGTTGTGGATGCCACACATCATGGAAGTATGATAGATATGCCCTGGACCTCATCAAAACCAGAGTGGCCCCAAATGAGTGAGATGGTGGCCTGATGACAAATCCAGCATCGTCTACTTTTTCTGAACACTGTTTGGTTTCATTTTTATGAGGTACCACATTTTGCTATGCTCTTAGCTGGGCCTACTTGAATTTTCTTAATCTAATGTTTCAGGGGGAAGTAAAAAGAAAAAGTAAGCATGTTCCCTGAGGAATTACTGATGCAAGACCTGAGCCCAACAGGATTCAAAAAATATATAATCTCACCCTCCTCTGGTCAGGATACTTTAGACTGGAAGTAGTTGAAACACAGGAGAAAGTTCATATTTTTGAGGTGTGAATTGAGTTTTTTTT
>NW_007747747.1:4487-5255 GCF_000696425.1 Galeopterus variegatus
ACCACAGTGTCACAGCTCAAACATAATTTTGTTTGGGAAACTCTCTTTGGTAAATGTCTTTAGAGCCTTTGCCTATCAATCACAGCAAATCATCATCCTTTGAGGATGGGTGTGATCATTTTTTAAAAAATTCAGTGAACAAATAATTATAGGTGCTTAATAAGTGGCAGGCAGTATACCAGGAGCAAGGAGCAAGACAGACATGGTTTCTGCCTTTGAAGACATTTAAGATCAAATCTGAGATGAATGTCTGAGCCCCGGATAATACCTTTACTAGTAAGAACAAGATGTGACTATACAGTGACAATCTTAACTGCCTCAAATGACAATTTTAAAGAAGAGATTTAAAACATTTTGAGTAATGGCAGCATCTCTGGAATAACTCTCAAACATACTTCCTAGATGACAGAAACTGNACCCCCGTCACCCCAGAATGTTTCCTTATGACTCCATTCTTACTAACTGTAAGCAACCCTTTTACTCAACAGGGAACAAGGGCCAGATGGCATGCAGACATGGGCTTGGGTCTGGGTAAGTCTCATTTGTTCTCTATTTCTTGTTACTTACTGTCACTCCTTAGCTAACCACACTTAAGGAATCCACCCTGTGTGCTGCTTTTTGCCATGCATATCTGACACATGATTATAGTAATGTGCTTTTAATTAACATTATTGTTATTATGGGTTTCTTTTTATTGTAGTTGTTTCTTCTGCCTCATTTTTTTGAAAGGTGAGATATAAATAAATTCAGTAATGTAAACAGGTCACT
>NW_007747747.1:9029-9461 GCF_000696425.1 Galeopterus variegatus
TGGAAGTAGTTGAAACACAGGAGAAAGTTCATATTTTTGAGGTGTGAATTGAGTTTTTTTTTGTGTGTATGCCTGATATATTTTAAACCTACTGTAACATCACTACTTTGAGACTCTCCAAAGAGTAACCCACTTGTGAAAAAGGTGAACACTTTTTTTGTGTGATTAGTGTGCCTTCCCTGTAAGTGATCACTCATTCTTTTCAAACAACTTATAGTATCGGTCTGCTGGAGAGAGACTATTCTCACTTATGTGTGTCACATGGAACCTTCAAAACTGACTTTACCTACATAACAGTGATGATGTGGTTATCATGACACCTGCAAATGCCTTTCTTCCTGTGAACTTATTGTCAATCTGGAAATCCTGTCACCCCCGTCACCCCAGAATGTTTCCTTATGACTCCATTCTTACTAACTGTAAGCAACCCTT
>NW_007747747.1:10995-12229 GCF_000696425.1 Galeopterus variegatus
TTGAGTAATGGCAGCATCTCTGGAATAACTCTCAAACATACTTCCTAGATGACAGAAACTGATTTTTTATGCATACGATCTAATGCTATAGAGTTTATAAAACGTTTTTATGTATATTGTGTCAATCTCTTCTCACAGGAACTCTGGATTGTAAACCAGACTTGAGCACCAGCTTTCTTTACTGTGATATGAGTGATCTTTATGAGTCTTCTAGATCTAAAATTTTGTGATTTTGATGTCCCTAATCTCGTGAATTCGCACCATATCATGAGTTCATTACTTAGAATAGTTCCCTGTGATCTGATTGAGAACCATCCTAGCAGAGATGGGTGCCTGGCATCTTCTCCTGGGGATGGTGGTTGGTGGCTGGAGGCCTTGGGCAGCTAGAAGCCTGGCAAGGGAGGATCTGGGCTCACTATGTTATGGGGTGAGGAGCAGAAGGAAACTGAATTCAAAATCCTAGGTGAGGGAGATTTCCTGGGAGTGAGTGGGGGGGGGTCTGAAATCTCAAGTCTGAAGGGTCAGGTAGAGCGAGAAGCAGACTGAAAACAAAATGTTGGCTGGACAGAGTAGAGAGATTGAGGAGGCAGAACCTAGAAGGCGCCCCTGAAGAAACAAGAATGTTTTCTATGGGATGGTAGAGGCAGAGCCCAAGAACCTTTAGAGGGATGAGCCACAAGAAGAAAATAATTTTAAAAATTGGCTTCTTTTTGAGAAATCTCACAAGTAACTGAACAATGAAAATAAAAAGAAAATGTAGCCCTGCTCTAAAACTTTACCTCACCAGTGTTCCCAACCATAGCCTACTCTTAATAAAATGGAAGGCATTAATCAAGTAGAAAAGCATCTTGATGACTGCCAGGTAGAAGACCAAGTATTTAGAGACTGAAATTGAGATTTTTCTTTCTATCCCACTCAACATCTTTGGGCTTTCTTTGTTTCTTTCAAAAATAAATATGTTTATAAATCCAATTATTAAGTAGATCTAAAAATTTCTCTCCTGCCAGAATTTATACATAGTTGAATAGAGATTCATAGGAGGTTTGAATCAAGATTTTGCAGCTCACCCAAGAAAAGTAAGTGAAGTGTTTGACTATGATATAGCCATAGTAAGAGACAAAAGTAGCCCTCGGTAGCTTTGGCTGCACGTGCGTGCGTGCACACACACACACACACACACACACACACGAAGTGGGGATGCAGGGTAAATGGTGAGAGCATTTCTCGGAGCTAA
>NW_007747748.1:0-450 GCF_000696425.1 Galeopterus variegatus
CATGGCCTTGGTGTTATCAGC
Source organism: Galeopterus variegatus (assembly GCF_000696425.1). Taxonomy (NCBI): domain Eukaryota; kingdom Metazoa; phylum Chordata; class Mammalia; order Dermoptera; family Cynocephalidae; genus Galeopterus; species Galeopterus variegatus. The sequence continues at coordinate 22 of NW_007747748.1, forward strand.
ACCGCACTCTCCCAAGTGAGCCACGGGCCGGCCCTATATTATCTTTTAATACTATTTTTCCACGAACTTTTTGAAGTATCCCCGTATTTATAGCTTTTAGAATTATGCATAAGAGACCCAGCAAGAATAAAATCTTTATTTTTTCTTACAAAGATGAAAATGTGCATTGATAGGAAATGGTAGCATAAAACCACAAACAGCAAAAGATTACAAACTTTAGCCCTAATGAGAGATTAATGTCATTATATTTCAAGTGTGAAAATGACACCCATGGGAATTTTTCTTTCCATCACTTTCTTTCAGATTTGTATTGGAGTAGTCACATGTAATCTGCTCCCAACTCCAATGAGTCTAACACATGGTGAAAATGTCAGGAACGTGTCTAATAGTTTAGTTCTTTTTCACCAAAACAGCTGCTTTCCAATTAAC
>NW_007747748.1:2259-2940 GCF_000696425.1 Galeopterus variegatus
AAGTCAAGGGTTAAGATCCCCTTACCGGTCATCTTTTTAAAAAAAAAAAATAAAAAAAAATTAAAAAAAATAAATAAAAAAATAAAAATAGATGGACAAAATGTAGTATATCCAAAAAGTAGAATATTATTTGGCCATAACAAGGAATATGTAATAAGGAATGAGGTACTGATACATTCTACAACATGGATGAACCGTGAAAAAATTATAAGCACAAGAAGCCAGTCATAAAAGACCACATATTCTATGATTCCATGTATAGGAAATGTCCTGAATAGGCCAATTCATAGACACAGAACATTCCATGTATAGAAAATGTCCTGAATAGGCAAATTCATAGACACAGAACGTAGACTAGTCGCCGCCAGGGGCAGAGAGAAATGGGAAGTAACTGCTAATGGGTATGTAGTTTCTTACTGAGTGATGAAAATATTCTGAATTAGACAGTGGTGATGGTGCCACAACCTTGCAAATATACTGAAAACCACTGAATTGTATACTTTAAAAAGGATGACTTTATTGTATGTGAATTATATGTCAATGAAGCTATTATTCTTAAAATGTCAGGCCCAATAGTGGTTTAGAGGAAATTGTTTCATTTTTATAAATATTTAAAAGATAAACTCTAGGGGCCGGCCCGTGGCTCACTCGGGAGACTGCGGTGCTGATAACACCAAGGCC
>NW_007747748.1:5618-6814 GCF_000696425.1 Galeopterus variegatus
GCAATGGAAAGGAATGAACTACTGATACATGCTACCACAAGAAAAACTTCAAAAACATTATACAAAGTGAAAGAAACAAAACTCCAAAACTACATATTGTGTGATTCCATTTATATAAACGTCATAAATACTTGCTACCCCATGTATTTTATTGATCATTACCCTCTGTTCATTTTTTTTCTTTAATTCTAAACTGCCAGTGCTAACATTAGTAACTAACATTTCTTGAAGCATGCACTCTTCTAAATACTTTACACATCTGTTTATTTACTCCTCACTTTATTTCATTTAATTCTCAAAATAACTCTATGAAGTGGTCATTATTGTTATCCCTACATTATGTAAAGAAAACCAAGGCACAGAGAAGTTGCTCAAGGTCACCCATCTCTAAAGTGGAAGAGCCAGAGTATGACTCCTGCACCCAAACTCTTAACGACTGAGTGGCACTGCCTCTCATGAGCAATGCAAAAGAGGGTGTGTTTTGTCTTTTATTTCCTATTCTATAACAATAGCCTTGTCACTTTCTGTAGTTTTAGATAAAGCTCTTCAAATCAGGAATGCCTACTAAGTGTGTGCTGCCCCTTCCCTCTGACTTCCCTAAGACAAAACATAAAATACGTGGACATATTATATAAATTAGTTATCCACTCCTTCAAAATAACATTTGTTTGGTATCAGTGATTGGGAAAAATTATAAATTCACATACTGGTACATACAACGTGAATACAGATACACAAACACATACATCTTATACATTATTTATTTTTCAAAGTAGAACTTTGAATTTAATTCCAATAACTAATCTCTTTATACATATTGCTTTATCCTGACATGTATTTAAGGAGGAGCAACTTGAACAGAGAAAACTGACCTATAAAAGCATGTAGCTACTATAGATGCATGTTTAGAAATGTGGATTATTGACATACAGCAAAGAAAATGAATCCTCTTAAGAAAATTAAAGGCCTGACTATATGACTTCTTTACAAACAATGAGGTGGGAATTATGAGAAATGCTTCTTCCAGCATCTAAGGATTTAATAATTAACAAATAAATTATAAAAACAGGAAATTGTTGTGTACATTTTGCATTAATCAGGGTTTCCCAGAGAAATAGTAGATAGATAGATAGACAGATAGATAGATAGATACATACATACATACATACATACATACATACATACATACATACATA
>NW_007747748.1:11257-12229 GCF_000696425.1 Galeopterus variegatus
AATTTTAAATGCAAATATTTTAGTAATTCCATTAATTGAAAAAGCACTATCAACCATGTTATAGAAAAACACGTAGATGTTATTAGTACAAGAACTTTTATATACGTGTGTGCTATTCTCTTCCCAGCAATAAGAAGACTAGTTGAATATGCCATTTTCACATTCACAGGACTCATTTCCTCTGAAGGAAAGTGGTTAATTTCTGAAGAGTGTGTATATGGGTGATGTTCTATGTGGAACTTCATCAGCAGCATTCTCCCCTTTGAGATCCTAGAATATCAGTAGAATTTTCAGATAATTTTTTCTGAAAAATCTTTGTAATAATATATTTTAAAATATATTTTTTTCTCTGTGTAGTCATGAAACATACAATGATTACTGAGAGAATTTGGTGTCACTACCTTGATTTATGTTAAAGTGCTAGTGGTTTTACTAATTATTGCCTTATACCATCAGTGAAAATGTCAACACAGTCAAAATGACAAATAAAGCCTTAGTAGTATTACGAAAATAGTTTTGACCATACGGACCCCCTGAAACTGTTTGTAAAATGGGTCTGCACACCTCATTTCGAGAACCACTACTTCAGACCACTTCTTGCCAAAATGGAGTCGACAGCCAGAATTCTCAAGATGTTTTCATTCATCTTCTTACTCTGCAACTACTTATGGAAATGGCTGAATCTTTTGTTTCTGTTCGTGGCCACCACTCCTAGAAGCTTATGCACAAAACTAAATCCTTTATTTATTTGGCTGCTGCTAGTGAATCTATGGCTGCTCTATTTTCCTTATTTTGATGGATGATTGGACTACATTCTGCCACCTTCATATCCATAAGCATATTTAGGTTTTTGAATTAATTAAAAATCATCTTTTTCTATTATTATTGTAGTTGGCATTGTAGTTGAGATAAAAAATAATTATCTCAGCCTTTATTAGTTTTTTTGGCCACCTAGCCCCAAAAGGTTAATGT
>NW_007747749.1:0-2895 GCF_000696425.1 Galeopterus variegatus
CTCAGGCCCTCCACCAGTGTCCAGAACAGGGCTTGACTGGACCCACAGGAGCTCATGGCCCCAGGACCCCCTGCAGCTCTGACCCAGTTCACTTTCCTAGTAATAAACTGCACAACCCTGCCACTTTAGAGAGTCCTGCCTAAATTCCTCACTTGCTAAGGAAGTAGGATGTGTGAGGAACTCAGAAGGCTTACTCTGATAATGACGGCCCCCCTTGATGCTTACTCTAGTGATGACAGCCCCCTTTGCTGCTTACTCTAGTAATGACAGCTACCCTGCATGGCATACTTACTCACTGGGGTCGCTAATAAGCTGCTCCTTTTGTCATTAAATATTTCAATGACAGAAGTCCAGACACTAAGGCAAATTCTTGTATTTCATCACCCCGTGACTTTGTGTGAATCCCCTTATGGCTGGAAATATTCTCAGAAGCTCAGCTCTGTGAAAAGAGGGCAATTTGGATGTATGTGGAAAGATCATGTGTTCTGCAGAGTGGAAGTTAAGGGAAATGAAGTTCCACAGGTGTTCAAAGCAGGGAGAGGTCTTTTTTTTGTGGGACCTGGGGAGTGCAGTGACACTGTGCCTGGTAGAAATGCTACCTGTTGGGTGAATGTTTGTTAAAGGTTAAGGTCAGAATGACTGCAGAGCAGGGAGCCCCTCTCAGAATAAGGAAGCAGAGATGGCAGGGAAAGAAACTGTTGGAGGAAAAAGGAGAATTAAAAAAATTTTTTGACCATTGACTTAAAAAAATCAACCTTGTTGAGTTTTAGTTGACACAGTCAAAAGCACTGATTTAAGTGTGCGGAACAGTGTGTTCTGACGAATGTGTAAACCTCTGTAGGTAGCCTCAGTCAAAATACAGAATCCCCCTCTCCGCAAAAGTCGCCTTGTGTCTCTTGGCCCCAGGCAACCCCTAGTCTGCTTTCTGTCACTTTCTGTACTCATGTCACACAGCTAATCTAATTCAGCATAAACTGTGTGAGACGCAGGCCTGAGGCCGATCATTCTTTGTTCTTTTTGGTGGCTCAGTAGCATTCCATTGTGTGTCTGTTCCACAGTGTATCTGTTCCACAGTGTATCAGTCCAGCGTTGATGGCCGTTTGGGTTGTTTCCACTCTTTATTATGAATCAAGCTGTTGTGAACATTTGTGCGTAGGTTTGTGTTAACAAATGTTTTCATTTCTCTTGGGTAAATACCTAGGAGTAGAATTGCCAAGTTGTGTGGTGAGTGCATGTTTAACTTAGAAAACATATGCAAACTAAAATCTTTAAAGAGCCCCATACTATTCCAAAATGCTCTTACCACTTATGTTTCCAGCAGCTGTGTGTAAGGGTGCCTGCTCTTCCACTTCCTCATCCGTGCTAGTCTTGCTAGTTTCAGCCGTGCTAATGAGTGTGTGTGCCTCATGATGTCAATGTGTGCTTCCCGGTTGCTGTGCAATGTTCGGTTTTTTCTCATGTGGCCGTTCACGTGGCTTCCATTTCAAAGCATCTACTCTTTAAATTGGGTTATCTTCTTACTGAGTTGTAAGAGCTCTTTATGCATCATCTGAATGCAAGCCCTTTTAAGATAATACATTTTGCACATATTTCTCTTGAGTCTGTAGCTTGTGTTTTTGTTTTCTAGTCTTTCAAGGAGCAGAGGTTTTAATTTTTTAGTTTTTTCTTATTTGATTCTTACTTATGTCCTGTCTATGAAATGTTTGCCTATCCCAAAGTCTCAACGATTTTCTTTATTTATCTTCTAAAAGCTTGATGGTTTTAGCTTTTACACTTAGGCCTTTGGTCATTCCGGGCAGATCTTTGTGCATGGTGTGAAGGGAAATGTCCAGGTCCTCCGGCACCGTGTGTTGAAAACTCTTTCTTTTTCCCATTGAATTGTTTTGTTGAAAATCTGTTGACTGTGTATGTCTGGGTCTGTCTCCAGACTCTTCCTTCTAACCCACGGACGTGTGTGTTTATCCTCTCACCAATGTGTCACTATTTTTCAATCTTTTTTAAAATTTATTTTTATTTTCTCTTTTTTAAAAATTTTGCTTATGTGGCACTTTGTAGATTAATATAACTTTACAGTAAATATTGAAAGCAGGTAGTGTAAGTACACCTTCGTTCTTTAAAAATTGCTTGGGCTATTCTAAGCCATTTGCATTTCCATATAAATTTGAAAATCTGTGTCCATTTCTATTCCACCTCACCCCCCAAAAAGCCCATTGGAATTGTGATGGGGATTGTGTTGAATCTGTAGATCAATTTGGGATAATTGATACCTTAAAAATATCTTCAAATCCATGAACATGGGGTGTCTTTCCATTTGTTTAGGTGTATCTTAATTTTCTCTCAGCTGTGTTGTGCAATTTTCAGTGTACAACTCTTGTACCTCTGTTTTGCCTCCCACAGATTTGTCACCCCTTTCCCCCTGGGTGACGGAGCCGCCAAAGATTACTCAAAGCCCATCTCTTCTAAGCAGTGAGAAGCCCCCAAAAGGGGTTAATCTCCCAGAGCTCTCAAGATAGAGGCATTCATTCCATTTGGGAAATTAACCACAAATTGGGGTCCTCTTCCTGCACTTATTCTCACAACCAGGAAGTTACAGGAAGAGAACATAGGTGGGGTTTTTGCTAAGTACAGTTAACATGTTTAACAATAGACATTCCATAACGCAATTTTCAAGAAGTTAAGTTGATCTACCAACAAAAGCTTGATCTTAGCAAACATTCCCTTCTTACCACAATTTCCCAGGATCTTTACATATCAATCAGTAACTTGTCTGTCTTTGAGCCAGAAACCTTGCTGTGTTACAATTCTATATCTAACAACAGAGACTATAGCCTGGGGAAAATTTTCTGTCTTTTGCAAGGTCAATATTTGAAACTGCAAGGCTTTGGAAAACCAGGC
>NW_007747749.1:3895-8701 GCF_000696425.1 Galeopterus variegatus
TGTATGTGGGATCCGAACCCTCAGCGGGAGCGCCGCCGCACTTCCCAAGTGGCACACTGTAGCAGTACGCCACCGGGCCGGCCCACGTAACTTGTCTGTCTTTGAGCCAGCAACCTTGCTGTGTTACAATTCTGTATCTTACAACAGAGACTATAGCCTGGGGAAAATTTTCTGTCTTTTGCAAGGTCAATATTTGAAACTGCAAGGCTTTGGAAAACCAGGCCCTGTGAACCCTGTGAAATACAGTTGCTTTATGCATACTTCACATACCTCCTTAGTTAAATTTATTATCCATGTATTTAGATCTTTTTTAATTTCTTGTAGCCATTGTGTAGTTTTGGTATTCAGTTAACCCTTGATTTTATCAGGATGTGGGCCTGCATTTTAAAATGTTAGAATTGGGCTATTTGGAGGTAAATGTGTGCCTGCCTGAGCACACACATATGCATTTATCTTAATGTTTCATCTACATGTTCATGTAATGTTTCATCAACATATGCATACCAAAGATCTTGGAAGACAGAAAACAACCTGAAACCCCTTGCGACAGGACCGGGATTTTGGAAGGTTTCTGAGTGGGAGCCTTGCACTTGCTCTGAGACTGTTACTTTTACATTAGGTTTATGCCTGGCTATATCCAATTCCTGTTGGCCTTTTCACAATGATCTGTTCATTTTTTTTCATAGTCGGCACTGATGAGCATTTCTGTGCAAGTAGGAGGGAAAATGCTCAAAACCCTTTTCTGTAGCCTTCAAAAATTTGCAACCATTGAAATCGTTTACAGATCTAATTGCTCTCCCTTTTCTTTTATTAAGTGGAATGATGAAGTTTCTTGAGGTAATGTGGGTGGGTTTTGAGTCCACTGGAGCCTTTCCTCTCAGGACCTTGAAAAGAGTGAGGAAGCTCCGCTCTGCAGAAGGAGGAAGCTCCTCTCTGCAGACTGTGCCTGCAACTTGAAGTCAGGATGTGCTCAGCAAGAGGGCACATCAGCACGTTACCCACTGTGGTTGGTGACTGAGCTTCAGGGCTGCTGTCTGGAGCTGCCGTTTCCCCTGCACCCCATCTGGCCCTGCTGTGGGTTCTGAGGTGCCCTAAGGGCTTGGGATACATATCCTGCCACAGTCTGCCTTCCATCCCTCACTGGCTTTCTCATACACAGCAGGAGCTACCTGCTGAGCTGTATGTCTGTGTCTGGGCCAAGCGCTCCTTGCAGTGGCAGCAAGCTCTTGAGTTCCTTTGGGGATGCCTTCTGCAGAGCTGGGTCAAAGCCCCTGGGGCTTAGAGGGGGCCATTGTGGAGCCTCGGTCCTCACTTGGCTGTCCTGAGGTCCCAGGGGTCACCACCTGGCAGTACACAGTGGTTTGGGAGCCCTGGTTTAGGAGGGAGGTTGGAGGTGAGGCCGAGAGAATCTAGGGTGGGCTCTCCAACCAAGACAGAGCCCACAGCCACTATTCTCTGACCCCGCAGTCCCCAAAGCCTCTGGGAGCTTGAGCAAGGTCGTCCACCCCTGTGTGGGTGAGTGGAGGTGTCACCTAGGGGCCTACAGAGGGCGTCGGAGTCTGAGCTCTCATCCAGCAGAAAAAATCCCCGACGGGCTGGCCCGGTGGCGCACTGGATAGTGCACCGCTTGGGAAGCGCAGCGGCGCTCCGCCTGAGGGTTCAGATCCCACATACAGACCGGTTCCCGCTCACTGGCTGAGCGAGGTGTGGGAGCAACACCGAGGGTTGCGATCCCGTTACCGGACACAGAAAAAGACAAAAGACAAAAAAAAAAAAGAAAAGAAAAAGAAAAAATCCCCGACAAAGACATGGAGGTTTGATGTCCCCCACTGGAGGTCATGTCGTGTTCAGCAGTTACGTAGATCCCCTCAACTTTCAGGAAATTGTGTTCTTTGAAGAGATTTTAATGACTGCTGACATTAGAAAAGAATGGTAGACCCTACCCCCACTCTCTTCCCCAGTTTGCTGATATTGCTGCCCAAGACTTAACTTTTTATTGGCTTATTCATACAGAGTGTTCTTTCATCAGCAACTCAAGGCAGCTTTATGGAAAGGGCTCAGGGTTTGGGGCTAGGCTGATGGGTGCTTTCAAAACCCATCACCTGAGTGTTTTCGGAAAAGTTCCACAGCAGAGACCTGTAGCAATCTCTCATCTCCATTGGGACTGTCTGTGAGCTCTCAGGCACACGTGATGTCTGTCTCATAACTATCCCTAGACCCAGCCTGGGCTCTCACCCAGGCGAGCATCAGGAGCCCTGGGAGGGCCTCTGAGACTAGATGGGGACACTGGGCAATGTCTGGGAACATTTTTGGTTGTGCTCCTGGCGTCTGGTGGCTGGAGCCCAGGGACACTGCTCAACATCCCACAGCACACAGCACGGCCCCACCACAGAGAATCATCCAGCCCCAAATGTCAGTACCGCTCAGGCGGAGAAACCCTGGTCTGCGAAGGGCCTGTTCCTATATACTTTTATGTAATTTCTGTAGTCACACTTCTGGGTCTGCGTTGGCCTTAAAAAGATACCAGTGTCAAGAAATGTGTTGATCATATGCTCAGATTCTGGGTCATCTTCATATTTCATGGGTTTACCTATTACTAATTATGCTATTAGGTTTGGGTGTTCAGAAAAACATTTTCTCACAAAAAGTAGGTTCCCCGTGATAAGTCTTTCAAATGTAGAATGTTCCAAAAGAGCATATGTTTGCTCACTGATTTTTTATTCTAAAATGAGCTGTTTGAACAAATACACTTCTAATTAGAAGATGATGAAAACTGAAGAGACTTTAATGAAAATTCTGTGTAGAGGTCCTCTGGGGACATGAGTTTCAGATGTTGATGGTGCAATTGTTTTGTGTCCCAGCGAGGAGGAGAGCGGAGTCATGGTGCTGTTCTTGCTTTCATCTGCCAAGATTAGAATTTTGTCTCATCAGTGGAAGAATTTAGGGGAAACACCGGCTTAAGAACAATTCTAACAGAGTCTGTGCTGCTCTGTCATGCAGACGTAGCTCTGTGTGCCCCATGGGGTGTAGGTACCTCTGACGCTACCCCATGGGGCAGAGGTAATTTCACTGCTGGTGGGTGCAGGGCTCCATCAGGAGGTGGGGTGCAGGGGAGTTTCTGTCAGGAGATGGGGTGTGGGGGGCTCCATCAGGAGGTGGGGTTTTAATGGGGATTGTGTTGATCTCAGATCGTTTGGGGAAGAGTTACTGTGTTAACAGTACAGAGTCGTCTGTCCACAGACATGAACATCCTTGCATATATTTAGGTCTTCTGTGTTTTTTCTCAGCTGTGTTTCTAGGTCTGTGTACCCATCTTGCAATTCCTTCGTTAAGCAAATTCCTGGAGTGTTTTGTTCTTGTTGATACTATTGTGAATGGAATTGTTTTCTCAATTTAATTTTTGCCCTGTTCATTGCTAGTGTATAGAAATACTATTGACTTTTCATATTGATCTGCATCCTGTGAACTTGTTGAACTCGCTGTGAGTTCTAGTAGTTATTTAGAGAGTCTGCATTCAAGATGGTCCTGTCACCTGTGATTAGAAACCATTCTCCTCTTGTTCTAATCTGTGTGCCTGTGATTTCCTTTCCTCACCTAATTTCTCTGCCTGGGCCCGCCTGGGCCCTCTAGTTCATAGTTCTGGACCGAGAGTGTACGCATCCTCACCTTGCCCCAAGCTTAGGAGGAGACATTTAGTCTTCATCATTAAGGAGGATGTCAGTTGTGGTTCTTTGGCAGATGCCCTTTATAGTTGATGTGAGTTACCTTTTATGCCTAGTTTGAGAATTTTTAACATGAATAGGTGTTGAATCTTATCAAATTTTTTCCACATGATTATTAATGTGTTGTTTTGTTTATTGGCTTTTGGATGTTAAACCAACTCTGCTTTCTTTGGATAAATCCCTTTTGGGCAAGGTTAATGTTTTTTATGTGCAGCTGGGTTCTGTTTGCTAATATATTGTTTAAGATTATGTGTCTGTGTTTGTGAGGAATGTTGATCTGTAGTTTTCTTTTGTTGAAAAGTCTGTGGTATCGGAGAAATGCTGTCCTCATGAAATGTGTTTGGAATTTCTCTTTCCTGAAAGAGATGAGACAGGATTGATGGTCATTCTTTCTTAAAATGCTTTCTAGAGTTCAGGCATCTGCTTCTCCATTGTGTCTGGCAGGGGAAGTCTTACCTTCAGTTTTGAAAGCTGCTTCTGTTTTCCTGGGTGTCATATCCTAGACCACAGAGCAAGTTTGAAAAATGTGAGCAACTTACTGTCATACAGAACACATTCTGTAATCAATGTGATTTATTTTTATTTTTACTTATTTTTTATGTCTGGCTAGTATGAGGATCTGAACCCTTGACCTTAGCGGCACTCTGTCAATGTGATTCAGAAATCAGTGTTGAAAGATAAATTCAAAGACTTAAAAAATCAGCTTTTAAAAACTTATTGGTGAAAAAGGAAGTCATGGTGGGCATTGTAAAACTACTCAGAACTGCACAATAATGGAAACATTTCCTCTCTCCTATCATATTTCACCCACTCTTCTGGAGCGCGTGGCCTCCCTTCCTCCTCTGTCCTTCTGTTTAGGAGCCAGAGGGACAGGAGATGCTGCCAGAGCCAGGTGACCTGTCTGTGGTGCCTCTTCCCTCCCCGCTTGGGCAAATAGTGTGACCACATACAGTCATCTTTAGATGGGTCTTGGAGCTGATTTTTGGCAATATTTATTTCATTTACAGTAAATTGTGGGAGATAAATCACTTCTTAATATTTCTGGACAACACTTGGCTCAGTGCTCAGAGGATTATAGAATGAA